>NC_056574.1:5884899-5995950 GCF_018340385.1 Cyprinus carpio | reverse complement strand
ACTTTAATGTATGATGAATGAAATTATTAATTTCTCTCTCTTTTTTAAATCATACTACAAATATTTGAGTGGTATCATTGTTTCTACAAAAAAGTTAAGCAGCAAAAACTCTTTTAATATTGCTAATATAAATAGTTAATGCTTCTTGAGCAGCAAATCAGCATATTAGAATGATTTCTGAATGATCATGTGACAATGAAACTTCTCTCTGTAAACAACAAAAGATTTATAGACGATTCTAATGACGAATGTTGAATTCCCAAATGCAAATTAAAGTGACACGAACACAGCATTTACAGTAAATCGAACAGTATCACTATTATTACAGCAGATATGTAGCGTCATACTATAGCCTCTATTTATATAATTACATCACATCGGTTGCAAATTTTAATGATAGTATTAAGCAATCTCAAATTCTCCCCACCATTCATAAAAGCGGCCGGGCGAGTAACACGCTTCAGCACTTAATCGCATTTGCAGCTTTGGAAGCATTTGAAAGATGCTTAACGCGGTCCTGCAGGTGGCGCCAAGTGTTTTGTGCAGTGCTCTCCAGGAGGAATACCTCTGTCCCGCCCGATGTTTTTTAGGAGAACAACATTTTTACAGTTTATTTGGTTGCTTAAGGCTGGGATGTCACAAATTCAGTCCTGGAGGGCCACTGTTCTGCAGAGTTTTAGCTCAAATGCGGAAAGTTAAGCACAGCTGAACTAGCTAATTAAGGTCTTACTAGGCAACTTCCACTCGTACAGGCAGGTGTGTTGAGGCAAATTGGAGCTAAATTCTGCAGGACACCGGCCCTCCAGGACCAAGTTTGGACACCCCTGCCTTAAGGCCATTTGCGTGATTTCAATCATCATCCAGTAATCAGCATCACCTTGACTCTTTTTTCATATTTATTAAGGGTGCCAGTTATTCTGATCACGACTGTATATACAAATGTGCAACATTTTTTCATGATTTCACATTTTTGATTGGGGTGTAAAAGTGTGTTTTGCCCCACATTCACTACAGCAGCTCTGTCCAAACTGTGAGCATATGGGTTTCTTTATTTTGTGATTTTTAGAATAGGATTTGTGAACCTCAGAATTTGAAATGGTGTTACTGTTGTGTTGTGTTTATGAGAAAGAAAGAGTAAATAAAACATTTGCAACTCCTAAAAAAAACTTTTGTGACTTCAGTTTACTGATATGCATGTGCAACTATTCTTTACACCTGCAGATTCCACTGTCACAGGTGCTCAGTTTTGCTATAATAATACCTTCACAGAACATGGTAGTAGTAAGATATCCGTGCAAAAGCAGAGAGGTCAGTGTGGTGTACTGTAGGTACAGCTGTCCAGACATTTGATGTTCTGATGTCTTCAACTGGGAAACCAGAAAACCTGCAATAAAAATAGTACAGTTAAAAATCAGTCATACATAACCAATATAACATAGTAGTAGACTAGTTGTATAGTAGTTTGAGTGTAAACGAACAGTGAGAATACAAAGGCAGAAAACACAGCTAAACAGGACACACAAGTGAGACATTCAGTCAACTTTTTGCATCATCTGGCAGAGTTTTGCCTCCAAATAAATGGTGATATTTTGGTACATGTAATTCAGAAGTAATCATTGTTCATTTACATATAACACTGTAACAACAGAAAGCTGGTTGACAATCTGTGAACTTACCTTTTAGGGCAATGATCACAATATAAGGATAATATTTGGTAGACTGTATGTTCATCTATAGTTGTCATCATCTGAAGTCATCGCGAGTGTGGCATCTTCTGAAGGCTGGATCCAAACTGGAACTGGCTTAATCTCTAGTAACTTTGAGATGGGCATCCCGGGATAGAAACAGGAAACCAAAAGGAGAAAGATTAGCATAGCTGCTGTTCGTATTATTTCACATAAAAGATGGATTTATTTAATCACATATAACTGTAGTGCATGTAATGAGATGTGTTATGTGTGAATTGTGTTAAATGTAATGATCACTGTGATCTAAGCTGAATTTTGGAACAGCGGTTTTATATGTGAATATAGTAAAATTTAACTTATTTCTATTTTAAATAGACCCAGAACCTCTGTATGGTAGTGTACACTAAAAGTTTAAGTGGCAAAGGGGGGTGTGGTTCAGCAAGGTCTGCAGCGACCAGCTAGACAGAGATTTGGGAGACGAGCACTGAGTAAAGTGCAAAATGATAAACACTTGTGTCTGATTGCAGTAACTGGCAGAGGGAAATAAAAGCCACCGGGAATGGAAGGGGAAAAGAGACTAATTGAGAGCTTGTGCATGGTTCTAAAAGCATGAGATAAACCTGCCCCTCCTACACTATATTTATTTAAAAAAAAAAAAAAAAAAAAAAAAACTTTTAATTCAGCAAGGAGTTTGATCAAAGTGATTAAATGCGTTTCCCGATAAATTTTCTTTTGAATTTTTTTTAAAAAAAAAAAAAAAAACCTTTGGTGGCGGGTTCTTTTAAAAAACATAAAATATCTTACTAAATTTTTTGAACAATAGTGTATATTTGAGGTTAAGTTTTTGGCTATATGGTTTCCTGTTCTTTGTAGATTTGTCTGGGACTCTGGGATGCAGGGGGCCTTAGCACTGAAAAATCTGGAACATAAGCTTTTTTTCACAGAAACAACCAATTTGTGTAAATAAAAGTTTTACGGGAACCAAGCTAAAGGAGAGGTAAAAAAAAAAGAAAAAAAAAAAAAAAATATTTGTAAATAATAGAATTTTTACTAGGTTTTCTTTTTTAAAGCTCATCCTTTTGGATGTAAAAGCCCTTTTAAAAATTTTAAAGCTTTCCAGTTCTTCTCCCTTCAAAAATTGTGAAATTTTGGGGAGCTTCCCCTTTTGCTGATTTTTTTTTCTCTCCAAATAAATAGTTTTTGTCTTTTGTTCACCGAGAGATCAAAACACATATTCAGTTCACTGTCACGCTGATGTCAGTGGGTCACCGTTCGGTTGTTTATATGTTTAACTTAGGGGGGCCCAAAGATGGCGTCCTTCTTTCAACATGCTTTTTTTCTGCCCCTTAGTAGGCGGAGTTTGCAGCAAAAATTTTCTCTTTCTTTATTTATCTAAGATACGTTTTATTTCAATATATTGAAGAAATCGTTTTGGTGGGAAAAAGGAAAGTAACCTCCTCTCCTCATCTTTAAAAACGAGATGGAATTTGCTATGAGCCCGTTATGGAGCCCGGCCCGTTTTCCCCTAGTCGCCGAAACACCCCAAAAAAAATGATTCCCCGGAAAAAAGGAAGGGGTTGGTAAAACCTGATTCTGAAAACTCTTGAAGTGCTTGAAGCTTTTCTCACTTGGTTTAAAATTTCGATCAAATGCATTTAAAGGTTTGGCGTTAAAAAATAAAGCTCCCGGCCCGGGGGAAATTTTTAAACCTCTGTGCAAAATTTTCTTAATTAAACTCTCGAGGGCGGTTCCCCTGAGGGAGAAAAAACAAACTTTAAGGAAAAAAGCGATTTTGGGGAAGTCTAAAAAAGAAGCTAAACGTTTACCTCGACGAGGGCCCCTAAAATTGCATGGCTTGAAGGAGGCTGAGGGTGAAAATGCGGGCCGGAAACTTCGACTCTTAAAAGTTCCCAATTTAAGCCACTTGATTTTGGACTGTTCATCGTTTGGTAAACAACACCACAAATCCTAGTCATACGAATGTCGTTCTAAAAGGGGGAAGGTAAAAGGGCCGTGGTCCACATCTCGGGGGGAAAAGGTTTTGACATTTGCTGAGGGAATTTGGGTTGAAAAACAAAAAAAGGCATCTTCAAATTTTCTTACATCCGGGCGATTTTCCCCCTTTTTTTCACTAAATTTTACTGCCTGCTGCATCTCAGGGTTTCTAATTTAATTTAGAAAAATTTCCTTCAAGACTTTGGGTTTTGAACGGAAATTTAAATTAAACCGTTTTTTTCCTCTCTTTTTTTTTTCTTTTTTGTTCTAGTTCTTTGGAATGGACTTTGTTTAATTCCTGACATAGCCCCGAATGTTAGGGGCATTGAATCGGCGGGCTTTATTTTTTTTTTTAAAACGGACTGATCTGACTTTTTTTTTTGTCAAAAGAAAATTCTACAATTTGGATAAAAAAAATTTTGGAATTCAAGGGGGAAAATTTTTTTTTTTTTTCGTCCGGAGCATTCAGCGGGGTTATGGTTTTGATGAACAGTTTTTAAAAGACTTCTGAACTTTTTCCGTGTAAACGGAAGATGGGTTATTCTGACTGTAAAATTTAGACAAACCATATTTATACTGTAATTTATGGTCATAATTCCAATACTTGTAAGTCCTTTTTCAAAGGTTCTAATTTTATTCAATGAAAATTTGATGCTTTTCCAAGCTTCTATGTTATTTTTTCAGGCGATTTTAATGAATGTTTGGGAAAATTTTGTGTGATAATTCCCCCTGTTCTTCTCACGGGCGCACAATCAAACAGCTTCTCTTGTAAACTCTTTAAATTTTGGTGTTTAAAACCTTGGAATATCCGAACATCATGGTCTAAAAAAGGACAAATCTTGCAATCTAAATTATATTTTTTTTTTCTACATCTGCATTGAAATTTTTAAAATGTTCATAAATATGCCCCTTTAACTGATCATAACATTTCTTAAGCTCCAGGCACAAAGAAATTCTAGTCTTGGGTACTAAAATTTAATAATAATCTCCGGGATGAATACTTTAATAATTTTTAAAAAAAATTGCAAATGGTTTTTTTGGGGGGTGTAAAGGGGTTTAAATGAAATGGGATTTTTAAAATAACGTCAGACAGTTGCATTTAAAACGGTAAAGAATTAAAAAAATAAATAGAAAAAAAGGTTAAATTTAAATTTAAAAAAAATTGGGATACGGGCAGAAACAAATCTTACTAGGGGGAATTGGTTGCAATTCAATCCCATCAGACTTGATCTATTTAGACTTGGGCTAAGGGCTTTTTATTTTTTCTAGGGGAAATGGCGAAGAGGGGGAAAAAAATAAATTTTTTTCCCGGGGGAAAAAATTTAAAGAAAATTTTTAATGCTTTAAATATTAATGGGAATCATTGTAGGATCACAAAACAATTTCTGACTTTGTTTTACTCATTTTATAAAGAACTATATAATTCAATTTGGCTATATAGTGTGAGAATTCATCAAAGGTCCATCACCATTTCCTATTATTGATAAGAATTTCATGATTTTCGGGGAAGCCAATATAACCTTCTTCCTGAATCAAAGATGCCTGTTAAGAATGAAAAAAGGTAAAGCAACCAGGTAGAAATGGGTTGACAGGAGAATTTTCGTACATTTTTGGGAACTGATCGAAATATCCTCTTTATTAGTAGTAAATGAATGTATTAATAGTGGGCGAAATGAATACTACTCGAAACAAGGTATGATGTCGCTAATGGCTAAACCGTATAAATATCCAACTTCTAGAAATGGAGACCAATCGCTCTTCAACTATTGATTATAAATAACTTACTTTAGTAGTTGCTAACAGATTACGAGAAGGGTTAAATAAAATTATTAGGGAATCCCAATCAGGTTTTTTAAAAGTCTACACATAACTCACAGATTTAGACTTTGTGCTTGAAGAAATGAAAATTGTTTTACAATGATATTACTAGTTCTTTAACTGTACCCGATCCCAAATTCACCCACCTCGAAAAGAGGTACCATTAACCAGATGAGTACGCCAAGGCAATTGTACACTTTCGCCCTTTTTCCAGTTTGTTGGCTGTCAATTATTATCCAGTGTTATTGTAAATACTGAAGAAATGTTCAAGGTCTCCAAATTTTTTGGGGAAGACATGAAAATTGCACAATGGGCGGATTACACAACCTATTCCCTACTGCGCTCTCCTTCATCAGGCTATCTTCTCTAGGCTTCTGGTCCAACACCGCTAAATTCATCCAACTGTGACATCCTTCCTTTACACAATTTAAGGGAAGTTTGTTAACAAAATGTTACAGAGAGACAACGCGTAAAGTTCTCCGCTAGGTTAAAAAAGACCAAAGGCTTATTAAACTGTTGGTTACCACGTGATTCTCCTCTGTTTATGGTCCGTGTCCTATTATACAAAGCAAGGCTTATCTCAATTTGTCCTAGCCCTACCTATCTTTAATATGTTAAAGACTCTTACTCTAAAGATATCAATAATCCTGTGTTTAAGTTCTTTTATTTGGAAAAACAAATCTCAAAGACGAAAGACAAGGTTCTTACTAATAAGAAAGCTGAAGGGGGTCCGGAAATACTTTATTTTGAAAGACGTTAATAGAACTTTTAAATCAAGTTGGAGTAAAAAAATGTTTGATTAATTGTTTAAGCTCCCTTGGAACCACATCCAAACAGTCTCTTTAACCCAACAAAGGTGGCTTAGAATTTCCTGTTAATTTTGTGATTTAATAAGTTTCTAAACTCCCGCCTTAAATTGTCAAAATTCCACCAGCAAGTACTTAAGCTTGGAAAATTTGCTACTCACGGCTGACAATGTTCTCTCCTCAACTGCTGCGTTCATTTGGAATAATCACAATATAACGATGGCCCGAGATGATCTTGTATTGTTTAAGAAGTGGTGTTAAACAGGGATATTACTCAGCTAGGAATATGTTTTGATCATTTTGGGAAGCGTTTTTAACTTATAAACAAGTCATGCTAAATCCACATTTCCCTGTGCATTTTAAGGAAGTGAATTTGGTCATTAAAGCGATGCCTCCTACTCTGGGTTCAATCTGGTTAAAAGGCACATTCCCTACAACCCTATAGTTTCGACAAAAACAAAATTAATTTTTAAAACGGGGGCCCTGAACTGATTGGTAAAAATGCAATAACACACATATTTCTACTTTTTTTCCAAAAACAGTAAACAGGAAAATTCGTTTTGGAACTCGATTATTATCAATTCATTATCAGATTATTGATAATATTATTTGGAAGCTGTTTGGTTTATCCCTTTAATCCTGTATCATCATCAAACGGAAGAAATACTTTTTAAATTTGGGCAGTACCATCTACCGACCCTGTTAATCAAGTAAGTTCAAAGATAATCTGATATTGTGATTTAAATGTTCTTTTTGTAAAAATGAGAAGAGAGTGTTAACACATTTGTTTTTTGTTTACTAAATTACCCAAAGTTTTGCGAAGAATTGGCAGATTTCCTTTTTGTTTCATCTTGTAAGGTGAAAGATGTTTTTCTTTAAAGGATATGTATTGTGTAGTAGAAAATAAGTTACAAAGGTCTTGAATACATTGTTAATTTTTATTCATAGTGCTGGCAAATTGTTAAATATAAATAAACAAACATGTTTAAACTCATCCCCAATATTTAAAGTATTTTTAGTTTGAATTTGATTGTTTTATATCTTACATTGAAAAATGAGTAAAAAACAAAAAGTCATTAACATGTTTAAAATATTATGATATGCTTTTTAGGATCCCGTTACTAATTTATGAACACCTTTTATTATTACACTGGACTGGTCTTATGCTGTGCTCTGTATCTTATGTGTACAAAAATTAAAATAAAGAAGAAAAAACCGCAAATGTTTCACTTGATGTTGAAATAAATGATACAATTTCCAATCACCCTTAAAAATAAATAAATTAAATAAACACAGCAAGACCTGTCACAGACCTGTCAAATGATCTCATCTACACATAAAGATGTAATAAAAATCCCCCAAACTTTAAATAAAGATCTCCGTCTATGGAGTAAGCCCTAATGTTACCGCCTCTGAAAACTGTAAGATGCTAAAGACTGATTCGAAAGACATTAACCAGTATCTCTGAAGTAACCTCAACAGGAGCGAGTCAAAAAAAGCAAGAGAAGTATCAGGAAACAGTTGTCATGTAATATCTGTGTGATTTTAGAAAACAAAACTTACCGCACTGCTATTGAAAACAGCAAAGCAAGAGTCAGTGATTCCCGGCTTTGTCAGTTGTTTGTGTTGGCGCTCCGTTCTCGTGGCAACCCCTCCGCTACAGTCGTTGCAAATGAACCCTCGAATGTTTCAGACACACACGCCCCCTTTAAAACACTGTCACACCAGTCACGCAGGAATTTACATGTAATAAACCACTGATCTATAATATAGAACTGGATGTGCTCATGGCGTCATGAAAGTGACAGCCGCCGCGCAGCCATATTGTTAATCCCTAGTGTGCGTAAACGTTGCTATTGAATTAATAGGAAATTGTAGGTGATTTGTGAATGAGAAAACATCACCTAACAAATCAGCGTTTTTAAAGGCTGAAGTTTTCCCTGTACATTTATTACAATGCAAACACCCTAGGCATGTAAAACGGATATTTTTTTAAATGTCGGGAATTTCCCCCCTTATTAAAAAGCGACGTTCATTACCAGTAGCGAACATCATGAACATGATTAAACATCAGAACGGACATGAAACTCAACATATAAAACAAACGACAAAGTGCTCATTCCAAAATACGAATAAATTATTCACAGAAATAACTGACTATTACAGTACGGATTTAAAAGACATAAAGCTTTATATTTTCCAAGATAGAATAAGCTTTTCATTTCATTAACTAGAGCACATTAACAACATAATGTATTATTCATTGTGAATATATTCAAATCCATTTCGGATACTAATACGTTCCCTGTTTATAATATGCTGAATAAATTATGTTCATAAAGAAAATACTATAGTATATTTTGGGTTTGATCGTTACCTGCGTCATACAGCGTGCGCAAGCAGACACACCCCACCTAACGGTTTAAAATATAGCTTATACTGCCCCAAAAAGACCGTAAACACTGCAGATAACATCTGAAGTAAACATTAATTTTACATACACTAACATAAAACCTAGTCCCCCGTTTGACTGATTTGCTTCAAATCGGGTGATTTTAGGCCAGCGGTTTGAATGTGACTCAAGGTGCTCTCTGCTGGTAGGGAATTAGTAAAATGGCGTATCGAACACTTCCCGGTGGCTTCACTGTTGTCCTGCTGTGCAGTTTAGAAACGTGATGAAGCGATTCCAGTCAGCATATAGATCAGTCTGGCATAAACATTTAAAATTAGAACCAACTTAAATAATAACTTAATTACAATTATTATTAAATCACATCCTATTCTTTTTTCTGATGTTTTGTCTTGTTGTTATTTATTTGTGTGATCACTGTTTGTGTTTGTGTTTGGGTGTGTTGTGTGTGGTGTTGTTGTGTGGTGTGTGGATAGTGTGTGCGTGCGTGCGTCGAGTGCGTCAACTGGTGTGTGTGTAGTACACTTGGTGATTTATCACATTCTGGGGACCAAAAGTAAATATAGTAGATTATAGTTTATAGTATAGTAAGACTAATACCAGTGAAACGATTTTTGACCTTGACCCCTTTGAACCCCATGATGGAAACAAACTTATAAATCCCACTATCTCATGGAGTGTATTGAAAATCTGAAATAGCACGAATATTTCCTGTAAAGTGGGTAGTTAGTTAGTGTAGGACGATAGAAAATATGGTAAAAATTAGAGACCAGCATAAAAACAACGCATGATCAGTCCGGTCCAAGCTGGGAGACCAGCTATAAAACAGGCTCTAACCAGCTTAACAAGACCTGGCCAAGCTTTGTGTTTTTTAGGAGCCCAGCTAAAACCAGCCTGACCAGGCTGGCGAGACCCAGCTAAAACAAACCAGCTTAACCAGCCTGGCCAAGCTGGGAGGCTCAGCTAAAAACCCACCTGCCTTCAGCTGGGAGACAGCCTAAAACCAGTTCTACCCTAGCCTGGCCAAGCTGGGAGACCAGCTAAAACCAAGCCTGGCCAGTGCTGGAAGGACCAGATGACCAACAAGTTAAAAACCAGCTTAACCAGCCTGGTCAGGCTGGGACGACAACACCACGCCTAAGAAAAAGCCAGACACTACATAATTCCAGCTCAAAACCACCAACCACTGGTTATTAAGCTGTTATTTTTCAGCAGGGAGATAAACCATGAACAAACATAAAAAGTACAAACAAAGAAAAATGACTTGTTCTATTAATTAATCCATCACTTGTTATTAGTAAATTTCATATAAACAAAATTTACCACATTGTTAAATACTCATTAGACCTTTTTCCAGACTATACGTCCTGACTAACAGATACAATAATCAAGCGTGACACATTATGACAGTTTTCATTTACATCATCTCAATGTTCACGGATGCCAGCAAACATGTTTTTTTTTTTGGGTTTGTTTGTTTGTTTTGTTTTTTTTTTTTTAATGTTTCTATAACATAGACAGCCAATACGATCTAAAAAGTAAGTGATGAGTTATAATATTGCTTAGCTTTATGTCCGTTAAATGAATGATTAAACTGTGATAGGCTATTCTCTCTGTTAACGAAATATAGCCACATATTTTTATAACTTTAAAAAAATAAAATATATATATATATATATATATAATTCTATTGTATATGGCCTTCCATACAAAGAATGCTTGTGCTTTCTAAGATGATGTAATAAAGCTTCTGTTTCATCAATCGATGTGTTTTGTGTAAATAATTTTTAATGTGTGACACCCTGTCACGGTGGTTGCAATCGTAAAAAAAAAAAAAAGTGTATGCAAGTAAGCTGTACATATCACTGACAATAAATGTGCCTATGTGGTAATTGTGTTATTTTTTTCCTATACATTTACTAATCGTACTCCCCAGTGACCATCACATATTGTTAATAATGAAGTTGTAATGTTGTGTAAACAGCAGGCTTACTTTTTTTACTGTTTTAGATCCATATAATAACCACTCCTTGCAAAGCGCAGCCAATGCCAAATTAAGCAGCACCACCCCAGGAAACTGGAACACAGCTACAGATCCAAGGCGAGGCACAACACTCCCATCACTCTTCGAAGTCTCTTCAAACAAGTATGGACCTTCAGAGCACAGTAAACAATATACAATGCCCAGGTGATGTTCATTTATAATATTTCAACATGACACATGAGACTTAGACGGCATTTATTTGCATCCAAAATACATAAAGCCTTGCATTTGCTAAGCTAAACAGTAAAAAAAACAAAATTAAAATTGTGAAATATTTTTAACTATTTAAAACTAACTGCTTTCTATTTGAAATATATTTTAAAATTTACTTTATTACCTGTGATCAAAGCTAAATTTTCAGCACTCATTACTCCAGTCTTACTCCAAGTATAACAATATACACACTATCCCATTTAAAAGCTGGGAAGTCAGTATATATATATATATATATATATATATATAATATATATATATCTATATATATATATATATAAAAAAAAACTTATTTTAGCACACGAGTGATGATTAAATTGTGAACAGCTTGGTGAAGTAAGGACTGAAGAACACAATAGCGAGTATAATGGGTTTTTAAAATCTACCAAACTAACAGTACACAAACACACCCATCAACAGGGAAAACAACAACGGGAAACGACATGATGCTGGGAAATCAAACACCAAACAAAATCCAAAGAATGAGTCTGTGGAGAGGTGTGGGACATCCGGATGATGAACGGTGAGAAGGCAGCAGGAGAGGATGGCACAGGAACGCGGGGAATAGAGCCGAAGGTAAGGTATTTGTTTTTTTTTTTTTTTTTTTTTTTTTTTTTTTTTTTTTTTCTTTTTTTTTTTTTTTTTTTTTTTTTGAGTGGCTGAGTGCGAAGTAGAGTAGAGTGGATGAGGTTCCGGGGAAAAACACGGAACAATACCAACACAGACAACACTGACAGCCAAACAAACAGGGCCTAAGCGACATGAAAACAACGAGTCTCACAAACACAGACGTGAGACAAGCCAATATAAACAGGGAACTGAGTATGGAGTGACAGCTGTTATGCTGATGACAATTATTCGGAGCGCCCACACAAACTAATCAGTGCAGACGCCGAACACACACACGACTTCACCACAAAGTGCACAAAACCCAGAGATCACGGTTTACCAACCTGTGACAGGTACCCCCCCCTATAAGAGCTCCTATTGGAGTTCCCAAGAAGGGTCCTACCTGCTGATTGTATTCATCAATAAGGGGACGTGATCCAATAATGTCCCCTAGCAGGGTACCCAAATCTCTCCTCAGGGGACCGTAACCTTCCCCAGTCACACCAGGTACTGGAATCTCAGCCCCTCCGTCTCGAGTCCCAGAATACGAATTAACCGAATAAAGTTGGGTCCCCATCTACGAGACGCGGCAGGGGGGAAACGGAAGTAGGCGGATTAATACGTGCATAAAACCGGGTTTAAATTTTGGACACATGAAAGGCGGGGGTCTATCCTCCTGTACCGCTGGAGGTAGTTTGAGGCGGACTGTACACCAGGACTAAATGATCTTGGTGATATGTAAACGGGCCAATAAATTTGGGAGCATAATTTTTAGAACACGGAACCGCAGAGGATGTACTTACTGGTCCATAAAGGCCACACTCTTTGAACCCACGACGTAAAGGGAGGCTTTGAAACACGGTGGCGATACAGGCCGTGGCCTTAGGGCGCTCCCTCATCAGGAAGCCCGAGTCTCCGAGGCCTCTGATCCACAGGTGTCGGTGGCACCCTCTGGACAAAAGAGGGTGAGCGTGGAGGGAGGGGACCGCTGACTTCACAGATTCCAGACTGTGGAAAAACTGGTGGCTGGTAACCTAAACATGCATTGGAACGGCGGAAAGAAAGGCACGTGGCTGCTGACACCGGTAACAAAATTGTGGAGCGTGACTCCACTCATAGAGAGTTGTTTTGACATCCAGGAAGAAGGCTCTTGGAGACCAACATCCGCAACGTACTCTCTACATCTTGGTTGGCTCGCCTCAGTACTGTCCGTGTTGCTCTGGGGAGATGATAACACAAAGAAAGAGCTAACTGACGTCTACTAGCAATTTCACAAAACTCTTCCAAAATCTGGATATAAATTGAGATCCCCCTGTCAGAAACCAAGTCTACCGGGAGGCCATGAAGCCGGAAAGACGGTGATCTAGGACAGTGACCGCCCTGTCTCCTTGGCTGTCGGTAAATTCGGGCAAGGGAATGGACAATGTGCCCGCCTTCGAGAACCGGTCCACTACGGTCAAAACGACCGTCATGCCATTTTAGAGGGCGGGAGGGCAGGTAACAAAATCTAGAGCGATGTGGGACCAGGTTATCGAAGGGACAGACAGCGGTTTGAAGGTGAGCCCATCAGGAGACGTCGCGTTAAGATGGACTTACCACTGGCCGCAAACTGAGCAAAGCCAACACAAAATCGCCAGGACGTCACGAGCCATACGTGTGTGGCAGCAAACCGCGAAAGCCAGAGTACGTTGTTTAAACAACCCTTAGTTCCGACTTATCCCTCGGTGACAAGCCAGCGTTAGAGCAGTGACCCCACTGAAGTTGACTTTCAGACCTTAATCCTCCGGCACAAATAAACGGTTTTTCGGTGTGGCAACCGGACGGAGGGCGTTTACCCCTTGTAAGGCCCTCTTGACCTTCGACTCGGACCTCCCATACGGAGGTGCTGAGACCACTAACTTCTCAGGTAAACTACAACTTCGGGAGTCCCAGGGCGCGGCGGACGGGATCCCCAAAAGACGTGATAAAAGAATCATGGTTTGACATTTTTTGGAACCGCGGCACGTACTACGATAAAGTTAAACTCTCAAACGACCGAAAAAAAAAGCTGCCCACCGTAGCCTGCTGGAATTGAGGTCTCTTGGAAGTTCTAATGTGTACTCTAAAATTCTTATGGATTCAGTCCAAACGATTGAAAGGTAACTCCTGAACCTTACCCAGCCAGTGACGCCATCCCTCTAATGCTAATTTGACGGACAAACAACTCTCTATTGCCAAATGTGCATAATTACGTTCAGCAGGAGTCATAAGCGAGTGAGCGAGAAAAACGCGCAAGGATGTACACTTATCGTAAGAAGCAGCACGTTGGGACAGACACTGCTCCTACCACCCCCAACAACCTCTGACAGGCTCGGACCTCCACCACAGAATTGCCGCGTGATGGGCTCTAGGGGCCCACCAGGATGGACAGCCGAAACGAAGAGGCCTTTGAGTTTAAGCGAACGCGACCTCAGCCTGCGTACGACACCCTGAACGGAGAGTAGTAACGGGGAGCGGTCAAGGCTGTCATAGGTGAGGATAAGTTTGGCCTGAAATGGGCATAATGAAAACGCCGATAGAAATTGGCGAACCCCAGTAAACCGCTTGTAGGGTCCTTACGGGGAATCTGGAGATGGCCAATCTAATCACAGCCTTAACCTGGTCAGGGTCCATACGTATTTCCCAATCGTACACGAGACGATATATCCTAGGAAGGGGAACAGTACTGTGCATGTGAATACGCATCTTCATTCTCCGCTTCTTGACACAAACCCCATTCTTCACGTAACCTCTGGAGCACTCGTCTGACGTGTTTAACATGTTCCTGGAGAAGATGAAGAAAAAATTCAGTATGTCCAACCAGGTTAAACCTATATACACTGAATCTACCATCTCTCTCAAACACGTCATTAACGGGTGCCTTGGAAACACCCCGGGCCGCGTTGGAGGAGCCCGAACGGCAAATCACCAAGGTATTCAAAGTGCACATCTAGGGGTATTAAAGGCCGGTTTTCCATGCATCCCCCTTACCTGATGCGGATAAAAACGAGCAAATGAATAAGTCTTAACGTAAATCCAATTTTGTGAATACGGACACGCTCCCTGCAACCTCTCGAAAGCGGAAGACATAAGTGGTAAAGGATAGGTGTTCTTTATCGTGATGTTAGGGTTCAGCTCCGCTCGGTAATCAATGCCCGGTCGCAGAGAAACCATCCCTTCTTTACCCACAAAAAGAAATCCCGCCCCCGCTGGAGAAGTAGGAGCCACGGATTAACCCAGAAATACGGAATCAGAAATGTATTTCTCCATGGCCTCAAACCCCTCAGGAATGACAGAGAGTATAACTTGAACTTTAGGCGGAGATTTACCTGCCACTAAATCTAGGGGCACAGTAGTAGGGACGCTGCTGAGGGAAGATAGCAGCACGGGACTTACTGAAACACTTCCTTCAGTCCAGGTACTCTACGGGCCACGTTTGGCAACACCATGTTCTCCTTCGGAAAGACATAAACAGACGACAACAGTACAAGCAGAAACCATACACAGACTCATGAACAAACGTTGCACTCCACAATGTGGACTGTGTTGGAACCCCATTCCACTCGTGGATTATGTTTTGGTTAACCAGGGGTGACCTAAACCAATGGGAGCAACAGTGGGAATCATCCATGAGAAAAAGGATATGGTCTTCGCGATGATTTGCCAGAATTGAGTAGTGTGATGGGTTCTCTGTGTGGTGTGTGACGTGGAGGCAGTTCCTGGCCGTTTGATTGCTGTGACGTGTATTGGGAGATAACAACAGGCCCGACAGGGAATGTTCAGGAGTGATGTGCCCAGGGAAGAATCGATGAAATTACCTTCGGCTCCGGAGTCCAGAAGGGCGTGACATTCATGAGAGTGATTCTTCCACCGCAGTTTCAAACCGGAAGGAGGGTCGATGATGTTGTTGAGGACCTTCCCAGCGGAGATCCCACCCGATAGTAGCCTCAAGTTTACTACCGGGCTGGCTCTTTTACCGGGCATGAGTAGATGTTGTGTTCTGAGCCTCCACAGTAAAAACATAGGTCCTTGGGATCTCCGCTGTTCCCCTCTCCCTCCGGGACCAGCCGAGCTCTACCCACCTGCATGGGCTCGTGGTCGTCGATGGGACCGACCCGCGTTCTCTCGACTCAAAGCGCCCCCTATCTGGAGAGATTGTATGACGTGTAGGACTGGACTGGCGACCCAGGCGATTAATCCGGGCATCAACTCGTAAGGCCAAGTCGATTAATCCATTTAGGTGTGGGGGCAGCTCGAGGAGATAGAGCTCCTTTAGAACACGGTCGGATAACCCATGCAGGAATCGATCCCACTGCGCCGCCTCGTTCCACTGGCACGCAGCCGCCAGGGTGCGGAATTCGATGGAGTAATCCGTGACAGATGACGTGCCTTGACGAAGGTCTGAGAGCTGGTGAGCGGCCTCCCTGCTGGCCGCGGCTCGATCGAAAACCCTCCTCATCTCCTCAGAGAGGGCGTGGAAACGAGGCACAGCACGGATGTTGATTCTCCCACACCGCCGTCCCCCCATAGGGCTGCCTTGCCCGACAGTAACGTGAGCGTAAACGCCACTTTGGATTCCTCGGTGGCGAAGGTGCGGGGCTGCAAAGCGAAATGCATAGAACATCTATTCAAGAAAGTTCTGCAAAAGGCTGGCTCACCGGAGTAGTTTTCAGGCGCCGGAAGTCTCGGCTCTGGCCGGAAATGATCCTGGGGGGTCTCCCGGGGGACGGGCAGCGCAGGCGGTGCGATGGCGCAGTTGGGAGAGGTGAGCTGATGGATCTGCTGGGTGAGCTTGGACACCTGTGCCACCAGCGCTTGGACAGCGCGTTTGTGTTGTGTGTGTCCGGTGTTCGAGATGCTCTCCTGCTGCTGATCCATACGTTTCACACTGTGATGCATAAAGTCCGTGAGTGTGTTGGTGCTCGCTGCTTCCATGCTGGTGAGATCGTTCTGTGATGGCTGGGTGAAGGAAGGACTGGAAACAATAGCGAGTTATGGGTTTTTAATGAAAATAAATAAACAAACAGGGAAAAAGACAATGATGCTGGGAAGACAAAAATCCAAGATGGTGGTGAGGTGGTGAGGAATCCGGATGATGACGGTGAGAGGTGCAGGCAGCAGGAGAGGATGGCACAGGAACTGCGGGGAATAGAGCCGAAGGTATGTATTTGTGGCTGAGTGGAAGTGCGTAGAGTGGGAGGAGGTTCCGGGAAAACCCGAACATCCAACGCAGACAAACACTGAAGCCAAACAAACAGGGTAAGCGACATGAAAACAACGATCTCACAACCACAAGACGTGAGACAAGCCAATATAAAGGGAATGAGTAATGAGTGGACAGCTGTTGCTGATGACAATTAACGGAGACGCCCACAAACTAATCAGTGCAGACGCGAAACACACAGACTTCACCACAAAGTGCCAACACCCAGAGATCACGGTTTACCAACCGTGACATAAATACAATAATCATGTTAGAAACGATGCTGTTCTTTCTGAATAAGATAAGGAATAACAATTGTTACTTATTTTCCATTTCTAAAGTTAATTGGCTTTGACTCCCCGACAGCGGCACCCTTGCTCAAAAAAAGTAACAAGTCATCGTTGGAGATATGCAAGCAAAAGATACTAGGGAAAAAAAAAAAGTATAACAGAAAGTGCAAAGGCGGCACCGAAAAGACCAGTACAAAAAAATCAAAATAAACAAGTGGGCCAGTCTAAGGCATGAAACTCCCGGGCTGAAAATGAGTCCCACTCCGGCCCTGCTTTCATGTGACTGATCAAGCTATTATAGGAAGCATGTATGAGCAACAAAATGCTTCTTTGTGTTCAGATTTGACTAATGCAAAAACTTTACACTTCAAATCCAAATAAAATAATACAACTTTGATAAAAATGTCTTTAATGATGTCTAAATATATATACAATTAAATTTTTTACGATCTCTATGACAATTTTTTCAATACTTTTGACAATTTTCCTAAACTCCTAACACAGTTAGCACAACATCCATCTGTGTAGACTATACAATTAACATATTTCTTGTTGCTTTGAAACAAAAAGTATACAGTTAACACAAATTTAAAAATGCTTGAACTTCTTTGACACTCAAGCTCAACCGATACCAAAACAATGTAATTTTACTGCCAAATTTTCAAATGCTTTCACACAGTATGTCAGATCACATCATGTTCTAAAACTAACTTATAGGCTAAAGTCAAAGTGAACAGCTGTTCATATTGTGAATTGAAACACAAGTATGTCTGCATTTTATGCCATGCTAATGAGAAAGAGCTCATTGAAATTATGCAATACAAATTATGCAAATTACAGTTTATTCCCATCTAGAAAACACACACTCAGGTGTTGAGGTTCTTTCAATTGCATGACCATATGATATACAGTAAAAAGAATACCTCGTTGGGCTGATATTGTGTGGAAAAGTATTATTCTTAAATTCTGGAATAGTACTATTCTTAAAAAAAAAAAAAACTTGTCCCTTTTTGACTTGCACTCAATTCATTTACTACTTGTTTTCTTAAAAAAAGTATTGTATTCTATTTGTTTTCTTTTTATTTATTATATAATTTACAGTAAAAAGTGCTTTGTGTACTGTGTTACTGTTAGCAAACTGAGACTTGTTATAGCATTTGCTCTTTTGTTGATTTTGATTGCTGTCATTGTCCTCATTTTGTAAGTCACTTTGGATAAAAGTGTCTGCTAAATGACTAAATGTAAATGTAATGAAAAATGCACTCCTACATAAATGTGAGATTTTAGAAG
Source organism: Cyprinus carpio (assembly GCF_018340385.1). Taxonomy (NCBI): domain Eukaryota; kingdom Metazoa; phylum Chordata; class Actinopteri; order Cypriniformes; family Cyprinidae; genus Cyprinus; species Cyprinus carpio. Next base: position 5,977,566 of record NC_056574.1, on the reverse strand, counting down.
ATCTGCACCAAAGACTTCTGCCAGAGAAAGGGGACAGGTGGGAGACCACTTTCCCAATGTATATGATCACATGGAACAATCTGGCATTTCCACCTTTACCAGAGCAGTCAGAGCCTGGTTTGACACCCATTCGGAGAATTATGTCTCTTTTCCTTGCTCCTTACTCCCCTTCCTCAACGCCACTGTGGAGTTTTTTCACCATCGTCCCTCCAGATGTCCTTCCAGGATGCAATGGATGCTGAATGCCAAGACATCACAGCTGAACATTACCAGAAGAAGAAGGCACACCAAAAGATTCTTCCCAAGATGCCTTGCCAGAGAAGATATCAGGTGTGATGTGGATGAGACCATGTGACCAAACGCAGAAGAACAGGCAGATTAGATTACATTTATTTATATATTTACAGTTTTTTTCAGTCGCTAACAAGCGTTTGTCCAACCAGTTGTCACATTTTCAAAACTCTACACACAATTAGCACAGCATATTAGTCTTTTGTGGCCATACCATTCACACACATTTCATGTCGTTTTCACACAATATGCAGTCAGTGAACACATTTCAACAATGCTTACATTTTCTTAACAGACAAGCCATACCTCCCAACAAAATTATGGATTGTTTTTGTAGTATTTACAGTACAAATGTTAACACACAACATCCCACAATAGCAAAAACAATATTCCAGACCTTAGATACAGTATAAAAACCTCTGCTTCTGCAATGTTATCAGTTCAAAAACAATATATCTCAGCTGATAATAAACAAACAATTGAATAATTTACACATAGCTGATTTATGTTGGGTAAATTGGGCCCAACCACAGCTGATTCCAGTCTGGCTTAGACTCAGTGGCAGGGGGTTATTTTTTTATATTACATTGACACTTATTCAGTAAAAGAAGGACTTTGAGAAGTGATGTTTTTGGAAACAGAAACAGAAAAAGACAAACACTGTAATGTCTGGACGAGGAAGAGTAAGACCAAGGGGCCCAGGGAGAAGAGCAGGCCCAGTGAGAGATGCAGTGAGAAATGCAGTGAGAGGTGCAGGAGCAGTGAGAGATGCAGTGAGAGGTGCAGGAGCAGTGAGAGAAGCAGTGAGAGGTGCAGGAGCAGTGACAGAAGCAGTGAGAGGTGCAGGAGCAGTGACAGAAGCAGTGAGAGGTGCAGGAGCAGTGAGAGATGCAGTGAGAGGTGCAGGAGCAGTGAGAGATGGAGTGAGAGATGCAGTGAGAGGTGCAGGAGCAGTGAGAGGAGCAGGGCCAGTGAGAAGAGCAGGCCCAAGGAGAGGGCAAGGTAGAGGTGTAAGAGGTGGCGGCATTCCAAGGGCTGCAAGAACAGTAGTCAGTGATGAAATTTGTGCCACTTTCACTGACAATGTAATCAACCATGGTCTTTCACTAAGAGAGGCTGGTAAAAGAGTGCAGCCCAATTTGAAGCGGTCAACGGTTGCCTTCATTATACCCATCTTTCAACAAACCAACAGGTAAGTATTCCATTTTACATGGATTGTTTCTATTCTCACTTGACTTGTCAATAAGGTCATACAGTAATGCATATGTAGAATTTTTTGTCCTTCTAAAGAATGCAACGTCTTCCACCCTCTGGGGGAAGAGGAAAGCTCCTCAATAATGATCAAGAGCTTGCCATTGTAGAAATGGTTGTTGCAAATAATGCAATAAAACTGCATGAAATTAAAACTAGAATTGTGGAGGACCATGAGATGGAACAGTGAGAGAGTCAGGAGTTACGACGACAATATGTCCAGGTATAGTGTATATTCAATTCAATGTCCAGTTCTATAAGCTTTGCACATTGCAAGTAGGTAACCAACACAGTAATAGGTAACAGTACAGTATGTTATACAGTAATGACATGATTTACATAAACTTTGTTTCAGAGAGCAGGAAACAGGAAACAGGAAACAGGAAACTAGTGCTAGTACCACAAACCCCCCCCCCCCCCAGGGCACATTGAATTAGACTAGAAGAATAACATCTAAGTTAGCTAAAAATTAAAAAAAAAAACCCTGAACTGCTTTTCTGACTGATATGACACAATGTTAACTATTTGTTCATTCTCTAAAACGCATATCTTAGATTCATAATTCATTTAAAAGCCTCTTGTGTGTAAAAATAGTAAATAGCATCATGTCCTCTTGTTTTTTAACCTAATAAAAGTTATAGGAGCATTAAAATAGTTAATAAAGAACTTCATTCTAATGCTCGTTATATTTATAGCAGTTATAATTCATTATACGATTAACTACTCTAATAACAGCATTCATTTCAATCCGACATTCAAATTAAAATATTTAATAATATTCATAACAGAAGCAGTGTTTTCCACAGCCTTTCGCTCTATTTTTGGCGGCATATATATGCAAATTCATTTTTTGCCAGCAGGAGGCGCTTGTAGAGCGCGAGAGAGGTTTCCTCAGTAACGGCTGTAATCAGATAAGCGCTCCTTTCCTTAATTCCTCCTTTTGATGTAGTCATGTCTCAGTGCTTTTCTGAAGAGAGCGCATCTGCGCACCTTTCGGATAGCGCATCAAGAACCGGTTTGACCGGGCGCTCGGTACCACCGGTACTTAAAAAAAACCTGGTACCGTAATGTTTTAATTTTTTTAGTACCGACTTGGTACCGAAGTACCGGGTCTTTTGACAACACTACTTGGCAGCAAGCTTTTTCAATGCTTTCAGCAGCAGCTTTTGATATGTCAGAATACGATTCCATAGGTTATATTTCAGCACGATTTTCGCGAATGGACAGCGACTCTTAAGTAGCACGTAGAACGCATTCAAGTCAAGTAAATTTTTTGGGAAAAGCGCGTGGAATTGCGGCGAGCGTTTGTAACCTTGCACGTAGAGAGCGCTATTCAGAGCTAAGATACATCGTTATCAGGAAACTTGACCCAGATCAGTTTTAAGCATTCATTAAAGTGAATCGGTTCAAAGGAGTCATTAGTTCGCAAATCGGACGTGTCATTAGTGGACAGATATGCTCATATGCTCCGCACATATAACATTACTCCCAAATATATTTTTAGGTCGCACAGATTAAATTTCAGGAGCATATGCGACAAAAATGTTGGCAATTTCGAGCCTTGTAGGAGCTCCTAAGCTTTCTAGCTAGAAGTAAGCAATAACCATGGCATTACTTTGCTAAGTTAGCCCAGAATCAACACAAAAATGTTGTGGAATCATGGAATCATGACAAAAATTATCAATAGATTGGTTAAATTTGACTAGACCTGCATATAAAAAATGAAAGACAATATATTGGATTTGATAACCTGAATCATCCGTGTTCACTGTCTTCGGCAGTCAACTGAAGCTGTTAACGTGAGTAGATGGTTGGGTGTGTGCATGCATTCATAACGGTGCGCGTACACTTTGAACTTCAATCGTGACAAATGATTGAGTTACTTGCGGAGTGACGGTATGAATCAGAGGCACAAAAAACGTTGACAGCGGTGAGCGGTCATTATGTTTGCCAATACACAAATCCGCCGCAAACTCTATGGGCGCCGCCATCTTGCCTGCCGCCATTACTGCGTGCCTGCGAAGTGTGACTAGTTAATTATAGACCGATCCCGAATCTCCCTTTTCTTTCAAAGATACTAGAAAAGGTAGTATCCTCACAATTATATTCCTTTTTAGAGAAAAATGGCATCTGTGAGGATTTCCAGTCAGGATTTAGACCGTATCATAGTACTGAGACTGCTCTCATTAGTTACAAATGACCAACTCTTATCATCTGATCGCGGTTGTATCTCTCTATTAGTGCTATCAGATCTTAGCGCTGCGTTTGACACTATTGACCACAACATTCTTTTGCATAGACTAGAACACTTTGTTGGCATTAATGGAAGTGCATTAGCATGGTTTAAATCGTACTTATATGACCGCCATCAATTCGTAGCAGTGAATGAAGAGGTATCATATCGTTCACAAGTGCAGTATGGAGTACCGCAAGGCTCAGTACTAGGGCCGTTACTCTTCACGCTTTACATGTTACCCTTGGGAGATATCATCAGGAAACACGGTGTTAGCTTTCACTGTTATGCTGATGATACTCAGCTCTATATTTCATCGCGGCCTGGCGAAACATACCAATTTGAAAAAATAACGGAATGCATAGTCGATATAAAAAACTGGATGACGAGTAATTTCTTACTGCTAAATTCTGAAAAACAGAGGTGTTAATTATAGGGCCTAAAAGCTCTGCATGTAATGACCTAGAACGCTGTCTAAGCCTTGATGGCTGCTCTGGCAATTCTTCGTCATCACTTAGGAACCTAGGTGTGCTATTTGATAGCAACCTTTCCTTAGAAAGCCACATTTTTCTAGCATTTGTAAAACTGCATTTTTCCATCTCAAAAATATATCTAAATTACGGCCTATGCTCTCAATGTCAAATGCAGAAATGTCAATCCATGCGTTTATGACCTCAAGGTTAGACTATTGTAATGCTCTATTGGGTGGTTGTTCTGCATGCTTAGTAAACAAACTCCAGTTAGTCCAAAATGCAGCAGCTAGAGTTCTTACTAGATCCAGGAAGTCTGATCATATTAGCCCGGTCCTGTCAACACTGCACTGGCTCCCTATCAAACATCGTATAGATTTTAAAATCTTGCTTATTACTAATAAAGCCCTGAATGGTTTAGCACCTCAGTATTTGAACGAGCTCTTGTTACATTATAGTCCTCCACGTCCGCTCCGTTCTCAAAACTCTGGCAATTTGATTATAGCTACATATCAAAGTCAACTGCGGGCGGCAGATCCTTCTCCTATTTAGCGCCCAAACTCTGGAATAACCTACCTAACATTGTTCGGGAGGCAGACACACTCTTGCAGTTTAAATCTAGATTAAAGACCCATCTCTTTAACCTGGCTTACACATAACATACTAATACACTTCTAATATCCAAATCCGTTAAAGGATTTTTAGGCTGCATTAATTAGGTAAACCGGAAAACCGGGAACACTTCCCATAACACCCGATGTACTTGCTACATCGTTAGAAGAATGGCATCTACGCTCATATTAGTCTGTTTCTCTCTTATTCCGAGGTCACCGTAGCCACCAGATCCAGTCTGTATCCAAGTCAGAGGGTCACTGCAGTCACCCGGATCCAGTATGTATCCAGCCCAGATGGTGGATTAGCACCTAGAAAGGACCTCTACAGCCCTAAAGACAGCGGAGACCATGACTAGAGCCCCAGAGACAGATCCCCTGTAAAGCCCTTTGTCTCAGACGACCACCGGGACAAGACCATAGGAAACAGATGATTCTTTCTGCTCAACCTGACTTTGCTGCAGCCTGGAATTGAACTGCTGGTTTCGTCTGGTCAGAGGAGAACTGGCCCCCCAACTGAGCCTGGTTTCTCCCAAGGTTTTTTTTTCTCCGTTCACCCACATAACGACATCACTTTCCTTGCCGCTGTCGCCTCTGGCTTGCTTAGTTGGGGACACTTCATTTACAGCGATATCGTTGACTTGATTGCAAATTATTGCACAGATACTATTTAAACTGAACTGAGCTGCATGACGACATCACTGAATTCAATGATGAACTGCCTTTAACTGTCATTTCGAAATTATTGACACACTGTTTTCCTAATTAATGTTGTTCAGTTGCTTTGACGCAATCTTTTTTGTTTAAAGCGCTATATAAATAAAGATGACTTGACTTGACTTTTAATGACATTTCAATGAAAGTGGATCCTTCTCATTAAATACAATGTCTGGTGAAAGGGAAAATTGGGTAGATGATGTCAGGCAGTGGCCAAAACTTACTGATAAAGGTAATTTATTGACAACATAATGTAATAATGTATAAATATGTAATGTATTGTAATTAAGAAGTGTATTAATTGATGACAACAATAAAACCGAACGCTGTCATTACTAGCTGTGTTGTTAAATATGTTCACAAGCTTCACAAGTTTCAAATAACTATTAGGCCATCCTTAAAAATATTCTTGTTTGCCATAACTGACCGACCCTGTCAATTTAGGAATGACCCAATTAATTATTTTTTTTCCCCTTTTTGTCCGACCGACTTGCCAATTGTAATTGCGTTAAGACCCACAGATTTTTTTTTACTCTTCAAACTAATACAAATGCAATAAAATGTGAGACACACGCAACTGACGCTTTTCACACGCTCTCACACCACACATCCATTTTCTCACGCACAGAAAAAATCGCGAAGCAAAGAGGACACGGAGACCGACAATCTCAGCTCTCAGATTCTGTCAATTTTATTATGAAATTCAAACAATGAATACCGTTTTGGGTGCTTGTAAACGTGACGCGACAGATCCCTAGCGGCACCTGAACTGATCATCTCTAGCTAATAGTAAAGAACTCTGTGTAATTCGTATGGCCGTGAACATGGGCAGTCAATGTGCAACAAAGGTTCGTGGATTTCACAAACGGGTTTATTCCATGCCTGTAGTTTTGTGCTGTTGTTAAAACAGCCAACCACACAACACACTCTTCTTGGCATCACTGGACAGCATACGTACTAAAAAAAAACTAAATAAAAATAACTTTTCGTACAGCTATAATCTGCTACAGCCGCCTACGGGACTAAGGCCGGCGACACACTGGATGCGTGGCGCAAGCGTCTCAGCCGCGTGGCATGTCGGTTTTTAATTCGGCTACCATGTTAACAGGTTAGAGCTTACAGACCGCGGAAAACGCGTGCATGCTAGAAATAGAACCGACGCCTATTTTTACTGCGACACGCGCGCGTGTTGGAAGCGTTTCCAGGCAAAATATAGTAGGAAAATGTGTTTATATGTCATTTTGTACACAAATACATATGAATTCATTATATTTTGATATTTGAAAGTCTATAGGTTGACATAAATTCAGATATAAATGTAATTTAAAAAATAAATAAATAATTATCGATTTTCAAATATTGCACATGTCAAACATAATCTATTTCGCCGTCAATACTTTTGACGGTGTCCTTTATCAGTAGGCGTAGGTGTAGGTGTGTAAAAAAAAAAGTTGATGTTGTCATGAAGACAAGAGCCTGGTCTGTCAACGGTCTCCCTCTACAGCAGCAGTGCGCCAGCGCCGCGCCAGGCACGGTCCTGGTGTGTAAAGACACAGAAAACACGAGGCAGCCACCACGCTTCTGGGACGCTTCAGACACGCGACGCTCACGCCACGCAGCCAGTGTGTCACCGGCCTAACGCTACTTCTGCTACTTCCTTAGCAGCAAGGCACGCAGTAATGGCGGCGCTGCTTTACTTCCATGTTTCGCCGGATTTGTCTATACCCAACGCATCGCAACCCCCCCCCCCCCCCCGCCTCCTTTTTTTTTTTTTTTCATGATTTACGAGTACATCATTTTCAGGTAGGAAAAGCCGGATTTCCGGATTTTTCCGGAAGAATCACACCCCTGTTATATACCTTGTTCATCTAGCCTCAAGTCTAGAGATGGTTGTTCAAATCCATACATTTACTGAATAGACAAGTATATATATTATACTGTACATTCACAATGGGCTTACATTAAAAAAAATGATTACTACGAATGACTTCATATTTCCTTAAACCCTTCCTGATTGATAGTTCCCCAGTCACCATTGTCCCACCAACTCCAAAAACACCCAAAAACATGCAGGTATAGTTAATCAAACACTAGAGGCTATATTGTGTGTGTGTGTCATCTGTGACAGACTGGTCACCAGTTTAGGGTGATTTTCTACCTTTGGCCTGTGGAAGCTGGGTTAAGCTCCAGCACCTAGATATTTCAGGCATAAAAATGGTCAAAAGATGTAAATGGACATAGTGAAAACACAAAACTTTATTTGTCCACTATAACAGAAACTGTGGTTCAAAAACAAACAAACAAAAAACTCTCATCATGTAATTAACATTGATTGAGAGTAATTTGAACATGATCTTCAGGCTGCCAGGTGGGTGGCCATGTCTTCTTACTGGAAAAAAGTAAAAACAACAATCAATAAATGAGAAATTTACAGAGGTGAATTAAATTGTCATGTAGGTTTACTTATTCTTACCAGGATGGACTAGGCAACCAATGCACCAACACCTCTTTATGTCCCTGTGAATAAGGGTAAAAATAAAGAGCCAATTACAAAACAAATCATAATTACATTTCAATCCTTACATATCAGTACATCACTTTTAGTACATCACTAAATTTTTCAAGCATTTAATGTCACTCATCAAAAACTTTTAACAAAGCACAATGGAAAGCCACCATCTACATGTGGCATTACTGTGGTACAGCAACACCACCAGCACAAAAACAGAGACAGGAGAAGCTGCAGGTTGGAGTTATGTATGTAACGAAAGGTGCCATGCTGAAAGGTGAATGCTACTACAACAGAAACTAACCCCTAACCTTAACAGACAGCTTAAAAAAAAAATAAGACCTTTAAGAAAAGCTCCACCATACCCACACTTGCAAAAACACACTACAGCAGGTTGTCATCAAAGTATGCAATCTGAAATTTGAATTCCAATTCATCATTTAGGATTCTAACAATCTCACCAAAATTGACCCATAAATGCCACTCAAGCAAAGCCTAACAGACTGAAGAGCAACTTCAACAACTGCTGTTAACATATTCAAAAGCAATGGAAATACACTCCTGAACTTTAAATGTTATATAGTTAGATAATATGTTATATTCATACTACATTGTAGAAGCTAGTACTTTACAGAATATTTTATATTAAAATATGAATTTACAATTATTCGCCTTATTAATAATTGTTTGTATTGGTGTGGGATCTTCTACCTTGTGCTCTTTTGCACTGCCTGTACTAATACTGTAATCAGTAAGCATATATGAATTCCATTCCATATATTTATTTTTTGCAATAAAGTACCCTACACATTAGCATTCACCAATGTGGAGTTCTTAACAGAACAGAGTTAAATCTTTTGGGATATTGATCAATTCATAGTTTGAGCAAAAACATAAATTACTTAATTTAATAAATTATTTAAATTAATTATCTTTACATGAAAACGTCACTGGTATTATGGAACACACAACATTAACAGATTGAAGATACAGAACAATCCCAACCCTTCTGAGAAATTCCACTGGAAATACGTCCAGAGACACATGAAATATACATTCTGTACAAATGTAAAATTTGGTTAGAAATGAATTCATTACTTATCTTGAACAGAGAATGTCTAAAAGTTAAAATGCAAAACAAATTTTAAACATCTAAAAATCTAAACAGCACTGAAACAAATATAAACATCCATATTATGAGAACTTTCCAAATGGATGACAATGTGTAATAGACTAGGAATGCAAAGAGCTAACTGTATTGTATAAAACGTTATACCTGTGTCCGTATTTTTTGGACGCTTTCTCTTTGCTGCCATGTTGACAGCTGATTTGCTGTGAAGGAAAAAAAAATGTTTAGCCTTAGTTCAAGTTCACATTGTTCCTTGCTAATTGTACTGACTTTACCCAAAGTCATTTAAAAATTATCACATCTAAGAAAAAACTCTAGATCATAAATCACTAATCCCTGATTGGGGAAACAAAAAATTCTCCAATACTTTAAATTATTACTTTTAAGATTAAATTTGGGATTGGAAATCACCAATAAAATCTGACAAAATTTATATATATATATATATAAGCAGTATGCAATATATATATATATATATAAACATTTTCAGACTGGAGCAGCCAATGCGCATGAGCAGTATGCAAATATTGTCTATTTCTATAGCAACCGGAGCTTCTAACAGCAGTTGGGATGACGTGTTAACTTTTCTAATCAACAATTTGCTCTTTTATTTAGAAGGTTGGATTAATTTGCCATGTTGGCCATTATTGATGTTTAATAGTGTAATGTGTTCATATGTCTTTGCTTCACCCCATATTCTTCTACTCACCATTCTGGTTTTAATATGACTCCCTCTATCTCTCTTCCATTTCATTCATCATAAATGCACTACTCATTCTTTTCTTTGCCTGTTTAGTCTTTTTTGTCACTTTCATGTATCCTTCCTCAACAGGTCTCTCTGGTTCTCCCCCTCCACTTTCTGTCTGTTGTTCTTCAATTTGCTCTTTATCCTCCGATCTTTCCTTCAACCTCACTTCTACATTTTTCTCTGATAAAATGTCCTCTTCATCTTCTATAGTCTCTTTTAAGTCCTGACTCTCTGTCCTATCACCCTCTGTGTCCTCTTGTTCTTTTTCTGGACTTTTAAATCTCTGTTCCTCAACAGGCCTCTCTGGTTCTTCCTCCCCACTTTTTTATCTGTTGTTCTTCAATCTGCTCTTCATCCTCCAGTCTTTCCACTTCTACATTGTTTTCCAGTATGTTCTCTTCTACAGTCTCTTTCAAGTCCTGCCTTTCTGCTTCATTACCTTCTGTGACCTCTGGTTCTTCTTCTGGACTCAAACCTTAAAAAATACCATTAAAGTCATATTAAAACACATAAAAAAAAACATTGAAATAAAGTGCAGTTTAACATAGAAACTTGTATAGCTACAGTATTTAGGTATCAGTGCGTCCCTCAGTTGGGAACTCAAAGGGACACTGGACCTCTGCTGTCCACTTATGGGCCTTCAAACATTTCCCCAGCAGAAGAAGAGGAACATATCCCAGAGCTTTCAGCTTCTCCATCTAAAATATAAGAACGTCGAACAGTACAGCTTTTAAAAATGGTTCATAATAATTCTGAAAGAAAGTAAAAAAATATGCTTAGCATCATGTGACTCCAAGCCAACATGTGGGTTTTTTTTTTAAATGCCCAGGCTTATTATTTATATTAAACCACACAAAAAAATCTGAAGACTGTATAAATTCAGAGAAAAAACAAAAACGAATCAAGGCTTCTACTTAAGTTGAGTATGGCAAGCTTTCTGCTTTCAATGAACATCAGTTCACTTGATAGTCATATTTGGAACGCCTCCAGGCAACTTTTTTAAGGGTATGCAAGGCTAACCGCCATTTATGGGAAACTCCTGAAATTTCGAAAACATATTTTAAAATTAGCAATAAAATCTGACATGAACTGTGTCATAAGACCATATAAATAGAGTAAATAGAGTTAAAACTGTAAATTTTGTTTAATTTAGTTATTGTGCATGTGCAGTAGTTCTCCTTTTTCTATGAACCAGTGGTTCTAATGGCAGCTGCAGTGATGTGTGACTTTACCAACTGCCTATTAGCTCTTTTATTTACAAGAGTTCTGCCCATTAGTGGCAGATTAGTGAAAATAATATTAATAACCTTTTATTTGAACTGTCGGTTTACAGGAATTACAGTTTATTCATGATCATGTAATGTATTATGTTTATTTTGTATGCAAAACATGTTTATTTTGTATAGCCTCCTATATAAATGTTTTAGTTTAGAACAAAGTGCGAGGTAATGAAATTAGAATGTTGACCTTTGCCTACCATGATGACTAAATTGTCAAGGACTTTGGATTGATTCCTTGATGCAGCTGTTGTTTTAGCCCACTGCTGGGCTTTGACACAGAACTTTGCCAACCGCACTGACTGTTTACATTTAAAATCACACACTATGAAAAGAGAAACAGAAATACATTGAGTATTAAAATAAAGGAAAATTCCACATAAAGAAACAGTGTTAGTTATGCACAATCACCTTAATACAGGACCGGTGTCGGCAGTTCATCCTAATCTGGCAGTGGGGACACTGGCGTAAGGTTGAACCTGGCATTTGGAACATACAAAACAAAACAAAATGACAAAATTTGACAGCATAAAAGACAGACATCAAATACAAAACTGAAATTAAAGATTAATTTATCTTTGATGTGTGTGTATGTATAAACATCACACACACATACATACATACACATATATATATATATATATATATATATATATATATATACAAAAACTACATACTTATTAAAGACTAATTAATATATACATATATATATGGTACCTCTCAAAAACTACATACTTATTAAAGACTAATTATAAACATTTTATTTTTATTATCATCAAAAGTTATTAGGAAAAGGCCAAGGTATGTGATGACTGTGCAGGGCTGTTAAAATCCACACATCTGTGATCTACACGTAATGCCTGGTATTGACTTAAAGTAGTGTACAGTTATCTCATCATAAGATAAAACCATATATGATGCATCAATGAAAAGCAATTGTTGCGCACAGCAAACTCTTACACTACATTTTATCCAAAAATATTTAATAATAAATAATTTTAAACAGACATTAATCGCTTGAACTACATGTGCATGCTCACTTAAAAGAATAACGTTTGATGCTGACAACATTGACACGCATATCGAAGCTATCACTTGCATTTACAATAATTTGTGTTAACAAGAACTGAAATGTTTTATTCTTTTGCTTAATACTTACTTGTTTATTTTGCTGATTGAATCAATGGACGAGGCGAACTTGAGCAATGAGTACTGTTGAGGGGCGGGAAAGTACGGTGCCCGTGAGAGGACATGGTCGGTTCACTTAGTTTTGTCGTAGACAATATATAACAATTAACGACAACCTTATATTATGTCGTGGCCACAAGATATTAACTCGTGGGAACGTGATATTATGTCGTTGCCACGAGATCATTTTGTCGAGGTAACGACATCCTTATGTTGTGGCCTCGAGATGTTATGTTGAGGGAACGACATATTTTTCTCGTGGCCACGACTTCTTATGTTGAGGGAACGCATCCGGTTCTCGTGGCCACGAGTTTTGTGCTGAAGTAACAACTATTTGACCGATACCCTATAGACCCCTTAAAAGTTTGTAAACATTGCAACGTCTCCGGGTGGGCGGGGCTTAGCTGGAGGCAAAAAGAGTCGCGGACGCAATGTAGACAAGCGTAAACTAGCACGTTTTAGGAGGGATTTATTAAACATGGATGCAGAAGAATGTTCGGAACTGTCCGAATATGTACAGTCACTGACTCTGCGGGACCGTAACAAAAAAAATAATAATAAAAAAGTGGGAGTTAGCATACATTTATCAATTAATTCAGTTGATCACTCAGTTCACTGACCAAACTGGTTATCTGACCAAAATATAATGACGAGTGGATAACATTACAGTAGCCTAATTTATTTATTTATTTATTTATTTATTTTTAGCTAAGCCTGGTGTAGTTCTTGTATCTTGTTCTCATTGGAAACATTTTAACCAGGTTTTGGATATTTCCTAGACAACATATGAATTACTTTCGGGTGGTTTGGGGAATTTTGTCAAGGCTTATTATCTAATGTAACCTATCACTGGGCTAACTATGATTAGCAATGTGGATTATTTTAAGAGGCCATTCAAAGGATGGCACACACATCTATTGCTGTATGTTTGTTTAACATTTAACATAGCTAGTGCGCTGAAGGTTGGCGACTTTTCACCTATAAAACATAAACTTGCTGATTTGTACTAGATAAAACCAACACACCAGTACATATGCATAGATTATTTTACCTGATATGAAGTGTGCACTGCAAACACAAGCATTATTTATAATAGTCTCCGTCCAGTCTGTACGCCGTATTGCATTCAACCACAATTGTCTTCTTGATTTCTGTGAAGGAATGTCGGCCGGGATCCGGTGAAACTTTATTTTTGAACCAAAAGTGCTGTTCCTTCTATTCTGGCAGCCAAAAACACAACAAGACGACATTTTAAAGTCAAAACCTCAAACTTTTAGCGCGCCTGCTATGAGTTCTTCCTTATGTTTTGCCTCCAGCTAGAGCGGTGACGTCACAGTGACGTAGGCGATTAAGGGGTCTATAGTAACCACTGCAGCTGAGATGAGATGTAAAGATGGAGATGATTGATGAAATAACGTTTTACTTTGAATTAGGAATGTCATATAAAGACATAGTGCGGTCTCTTGATTTAAAACATGGGTACATTATAAGTGAAAGGCAAGTAAAGCGCATTCTTAAGTTTAACGGGCTTTGCCGTCGGAAATTTGCTGACTTGAATCAAGTTCTCGAATTCATCATTAACCAGCTGAACGGTCCCGGACGCCTCCATGGGTACCGCTGGATGCATAAAAAATGCCTCAAAATTGGTATACATGCACGAAAAGAAGATGTTCGAATAATTTTGAAAGAGCTGGATCCAGAAAGTGTATTACTTCGTCGTCGATGCCGACTTCATCGTCGGCAGTATTTTTCTCAAGGTCCCAATTATATCTGCCATGTAGATTCGTATGATAAACGATCACCGTATGGAATCTGTATCAACGGCTGCATAGATGGATATTCTCGTCGAATCATCTGGCTAAAGGCAGCACATACAAACAGCAACCCTCAAGTCATTGCCGGTTACTTCGTGGAGAGTGTACTGCAAACTGGAGGATGTCCACGAATTGTGAGATGCGACCTGGGAACAGAGAATGAGATAAAAAGACAAACACATATGCTCTACACACAAAATGTAAGCCCTTTATTTTAGACAAGGGGAGGGGCGACAGTGGTAGTGCCCGTAGTATCTGCCTTGTCTCATTAAGGGAAAAAGACAAACACCTGTGCTGTATTCTTAAGGGGATCAATAAAGGTATGAGGTCTGCTGTTGTTAAGGAGGGAATTTTGTACGCGAGGGCTGCTGAGCTTCTTGCCGAGGCTACCGTGCCGGGACGTGGGTTGGATGTCTTTTCTGCGATGCGTGCGAAGCGATTGGGAGGGTTAGTTTGTAATCTTGAGTTTCCCTAATTAAAGTTCGGCGGCCGCCGGTTGTTTTCCCGAACGCTGTACCCCATGTCCGGTAGCGGGTAAGAAGACCAGCAGACAATTTTCTGCCCTTATATGGTTCTTAAATTATGTGTATATGAAGTGTTGTATTCACCGGGGAGTCCTGGGTTAATGTGATTGACTAATTGTTACCGGTCCCCCGGCGTTTCTATCATCTCTCACTCTCCATGTGTGTGTGTGTGTGTGTGTGTATAGGGCCTAGGGCAGGTTCTTATCTTTCATGTGTCATTTTTCATATTGTTTTATATTGACGACGGCTAAGTAGCCAGCCAGAGTGGTTTTGGCTCATATTGAGTGACTTTGTGGTGTGTACTGAAGTGTTGGAGTTAACTGATGCACTTATGGATTTTTGTATCTTTTGGTGTTTTGGTGTTGCTGTGAAATGAAATTCTGTATAATTGTTGACACATTAACTAACTTTAAGGTGTTGAAACCCTCTGCTGAATACCCTTCTGCTCGTTGATTATGTCAGGTAACTTCTGATTGGTCAAATGCACTATCAACTATATATGACACCCATAATCTGCTGCTCTGCCCTGTTGAGGTTTTAATATGAATTGTATTTAGTATATAAGAATAAAAGCTATATTTGTATTCATTGAGGTTGTGTGCTTGAGTCTCCTTGGCTACTCGGGCCCGAATAAATTTCGTCCAGTTAGGAACCTGTCGGTCTCTTTCTTTACTCCTCTTATTTTTGGAGTGTTACAACTTGGCATAGTTTGGCAGTCTGGACGTTGGGCAATAGCAAGGAAGATGTCAACTACACAATCTGCACAGTCACCTTCTACATCAAGTGAGCAGCAGCAGGGAACAGATAGTTCTAATATATCTCAGAGTCAAGCAACAAATGCAAATATGGTTATGTTTCCTTTTATGATGGGAACACCGTGGTGCCAAAAGTTTAATGGAGAACAGGGGACTCAGGCAAATAACTTTCAGGATTGGTATGATACGCAAAAATCAATGTTTAATATATATCCTTTTTCTGAGGCGCAGAAAGTTTCAGCTTTAGTAAGTAATCTGGATGGAGAAGCAAAGAGGGAAGTGTTAGCTTTGCCAGTAGCACAGCGTGCAACATCTGAACAGATATTGACGTTTTTGAAAGGTATTTATGGAGATCTAGCTCCCCTTGCAACCCTTCGTTCTCAATTTTTTACCCGTAAGCAACGGACTGATGAGAATGTTAGACAATATGCTCTGGCACTTCAGGAATTGAGTAATCGGTTGGAGAATAGGGGGGATGGTACCACTAGGGGTAAAATCTTACGGGATCAATTTATTTTAGGATTGTTGGATGTAGGATTGCGTAGGGAACTTCGGGGTATGGTTAGAGCAGCACCAGACAGTTCTTTTGTAGAGGTCAAACAGGAAGCCATTCTACGAGCAGATGAGTTTGGGGAGGTGAGGCAGGCCGTAGCTGCAACGGTACAGTTAAAACCAGCCCCAGATAAAACAAAATTGGTTGAGGATATTAAACAGGAGGTTTTTTTGCAGTTAAAAGGAGAAATAAAGGAAATGGTGGCTGGGATGATTAATGACGTTCGTGAAGGAGTACAGAATTTATTGCCTAACAGTGAAAGTTCAAGACATAGGTATGAGTCCAGGGGAGGACGAAGAAGTTCAGACCAATTTGACCATCAGGGTAGACCTATCTGTCGGCGTTGCAGACAAGTTGGGCATATTGAAAGACGTTGTAGGTTGGTGGAAGGAGCACAAGGGCCTTTAAACTTGTAGAACCCACTGTGCAGTCCCAAACAGTGGGTATGTTAGGTAGGGGCCAATCAGAAAAGAAAGATCATTTAGTAGGACAATGTCCAGTGGTGGATGTGGTGATCCAAGGGGTTAAAACACCTTGTTTGATTGATACAGGTTCACAAGTGACTACATTGACAGAAAGCTATTTTAAGAAACATTTTGAGACCGGGGGGCCAACAATGTATCCACCTATTCAAAGGTTTAATTTGGTAGCTGCGAATGGTTTAGTTATTCCATATATTGGGTATATTGAAGTGGATTTAATTATATGCGGCAAAGTGATACCAAAAAGAGGAGTGCTTATTGTCAAAGACTCGAATGGGTCGTCATATCCAGGACTGATTGGAATGAACGTAATTAAAGAGTGTGGGAGAATTGTGATGACACAGTCTGTAGATGGTTGTTTAGGGGCAGAAAGTGAAGTACAAGTTAAGGTGTGGAACCAGATGTTCTCTGGGTGTGAGGACTTGTTAAATTTTGTTGATGAGTCAGGACAGATAAGTGCTATTTATTGGCCACAGGGAAAACAAAAAATAATACCAGCACAGTCAGAGGTGGTGATCGAGGCATGCGCACGTGTTCGGCCTGATAGAAAGGATTATGTGGGCTTGGTAGAACCATGTCAAGATGTATTGCCGGGCCAGTTATTGGTAGCCCGATCATTAAGCACAGTTTCAAATGGTAGAGTTATGGTCAGAATCTTAAACCTCTCCCCAGTTTCGGTGACGCTTTTTCAGCGTTGTCGGTTAGGTCAGATTTCTGATGTTGAGTTGTGTCCAAGGTCGCAGGGAAATGTAGAGTTAAGACCATTGGATAACGAGACTGTGGAGGTGGGGGTGAGACAAACTAGTGTGCAGGATGCAAGGCAAGAACATTTGCCCTGGCCTGTGGCTGTTTCTTTAGATCCACTGCAATTTAGTTCCAAACAACAAGAAATGATTTCTGATTTGTTGTTAAAGCATCAGAAGGTTTTCTCAGAACATGACGAGGATTATGGGCATACTGATAGGGTTTTACATGTAATACCCACAGGTGATGCAGCCCCAATTAGAGATCGTTATAACAGGATTCCACCAAAATTGTATCAAGAAGTAAGGGGACTTTTAAATAACATGCTTGAAAATGGTATTATTAAGGAGAGCTATAGTCCTTGGGCAGCACCTGTGGTGCTTGTCAGAAAGAAGGACGGCACCCTTCGTTTCTGTGTAGACTACAGGCGGCTGAACAGTGTTACTCACAAAGATTCATACCCTTTGCCTAGAATTGAGGAGTCATTGGCTTCATTGAAAAAATCTAGAGTGTTTTCAACATTAGATCTAGCACATGGATATTGGCAGGTGGGGGTGCACTCAGCTGACAAAGAGAAGACCGCTTTTGTGACGCCAATGGGGCTATATGAATTTAATCGGATGCCGATGAGCTTATGCAACGCCCCAGGAACTTTTCAGAGACTGGTCGATAGCTGCCTAGGGGATCAAAATTTTGAAACCTTATTGCTCTATTTGGATGATATTATTGTTTTCTCACCCTCATTCGAGGCCCACATTACTCATCTGGATTTGGTTTTCAGCCGCCTGGGGGACTTTGGTCTAAAAGTCAAACTCAGTAAGTGTTCCCTTTTCCAGAGCCAAGTTTATTATTTAGGCCATGTGATTGCAGAAGGAGGGGTGTCACCAGACCCAGAGAAGTTGCAGGCAGTGGAGGCCTGGGTAACCCCTCAAAATATTACTCAGTTGCATGCTTTTTTGGGCCTAGCAGGGTATTATAGACGTTTTATAAAAGATTTTGCCCAGATTGCAGCGCCACTGAAGGCAATGTTGTGGGGGACATCAAAGCGATGTAATCAACCAGCCACAGGAAAAATAGATGGGTGGGCATGGGGAATGGCACAGGACATTGCTTTTAAGAAACTGAAGGAGAGTCTCCTCCAAGCACCCATTTTGGCATATGCTGACTTTGAATTGCCATTTTTGTTGTACATTGATGCCAGCCAGACAGGGTTGGGAGCAGTATTGGCCCAGGTCCAAGAGGGGAAGGAGAGAGTAATTTCCTACGCAAGTAGAAGTCTCCGACCAGCGGAAACGAATGATAAAAATTACAGCTCATTCAAATTGGAACTTCTGGCGTTAAAATGGGCCATAGTGGAAAAGTTTAGGGAATATCTTGCGGTGTCTCCATTTACTGTTTTCACAGATAACAATCCTTTGGCTCATTTGAATACAGCAAATCTGGGTGCAGTAGAGCAACGATGGGCAGCCCAGCTTGCGGGATTCCAGTTCGAGGTGCGTTATAGACCAGGGCGGACAAATGGAAATGCTGATGCCCTCTCCAGGTGGCCTGTGAGTGAGACTTCAGCTTGGCCCACAGAGGATGGAGCAGTCCCATGTGGTGAGGTCGGATATGTCGCACCTGAGGTTGTCCGTGCCTGTGTCCATGCCTTTGTTCCAGTCACTGAGGACCTGGAGGGGAGTCACAAGTTTGAGACAGTGGTACATACAGATCAAGGAGACCGAGTTGGCCCCAGTCTGTTGGCCGAGTGGAGGAGGGCACAGCGGACTGATCCAGCGGTATCACGACTGTGGATTTATATGGACAGAGGAAGAGGGCCCTCTCCAAGAGAACGAGCTGCAGAAGATCGGTCTACCCAAGTGTTGTTGCGACAGTGGGCCCGCCTCTGTGTGGATCAGGGACTGCTGTGCAGGGAGGTTTGTGATCCAAAGACATTTGACAAATGGAAGCAAATCGTGGTGCCGCAGTGTCTGCAGTCGCAAGTCCTCGAATGGGTGCATGATCATGCAGGACACTTGGGGGCAGAAAAGACTCTGGGTTTAACCCGACGACGTTTCTTTTGGCCAGGCCTGGTACGAGGAGTGGAGAAGTGGTGCCTTCAGTGTGTTCGATGCAACTTGCACAAGACTCCTGTAAATAAAGTGAGTGCCCCTCTTGTATCTATACAATCAGAGTACCCTCTTCAGATTGTTTCTGTTGACTTTTTGTCACTGGAGACTACACGTAGCGGGATGTGTAATATTTTAGTTATGATGGACCACTTCACTCGTTATGCAGTTGCAGTGCCCACTATGGATCAGACGGCTGTGACTACTGCAAGGGTGTTGTGGAAACATTTTATACAGTCATTTGGGGGGTTTGATCAGTTGCACTCTGACCAGGGCCCAAATTTTTAATCAAGGGTCATTAAAGAGCTATGCTCGTTATATAATATCAGTAAGTCTCATACGACTCCTTATCACCCATCAGGAAATGGACAATGTGAACATTTTAATCGGACACTGTTGAGTATGTTGGGCACTTTAAAGGATGATCAGAAAGAGGATTGGGACCAGTTTGTGGCAGAATTGGTCCAGGCCTACAATAACACCCCTCACCCTTCTACAGGCTATACTCCGTATTTTTTAATGTTTGGCCGTCATGCAAAATTGCCCATTGACGTTATGCTGGGCCGGGGAGATGGCTTTTTGGGGACAGTTGAAAGCTGGGTGCATCACCATCATAAGAGATTAGTAGCTGCTTATAATCAAGCCCGAAAACAAGTTCAGAAGGCTCAATTTCATCAAAAGAAGGGTTTTGATCGTAGAGTTAAGGGGGAACCTTTGTTGACGGGACAGAGAGTCATGGTCCTAAATAAGAGGGCCAGGGGACGGGGTAAATTGGATGATAAATGGGAACAGAATGTGTATGTTGTCATGTCACAACCTAATCTCGATATACCAGTTTATGTTGTTAAGAAGGAAGGGGCTGATGGGGAGGAGAGGGTGTTGCATCGCAATATGTTAAGCCCATGTAAATTTGATACAGCCTTGCCCTTAGAGAAATGTGTGGAGGTTACACCTTCTGATTGTAATGTCAATCCTGTGAACAGTAACTGCTGTATGTATCCTTGGGTGGGGGACTGTTTTACAGGACCACTGGCACCCATACAAACGGATGGAGGAGTGACCTCCCATATGGACATCGTTGAAGAGCCATTACAGACTGCATCGAGGGAAGGTCCCTCCAGCCCATCTGTTTCACAGACTGAGTATTTGAGGCGGTCTGCACGGGCCACGAAGGGCCTGTTGCCTCTACGTTATAGGATGTGAGGTATTTGGGAATGTGTGGACACATTTTGAGTAGGGGGGGTGGATGTAAGCCCTTTATTTTAGACAAGGGGAGGGGCGACAGTGGTAGTGCCCGTAGTATCTGCCTTGTCTCATTAAGGGAAAAAGATAAACACCTGTGCGGTATTCTTAAGGGGATCAATAAAGGTATGAGGTCTGCTGTTGTTAAGGAGGGAATTCTGTATGCGAGGGCTGCTGAGCTTCTTGCCGAGGCTACCGTGCCGGGACGTGGGTTGGATGTCTTTTCTGCGATGCGTGCGAAGCGATTGGGAGGGTTAGTTTGTAATCTTGAGTTTCCCTAATTAAAGTTCGGCGGCCGCCGGTTGTTTTCCCGAACGCTGTACCCCATGTCCGGTAGCGGGTAAGAAGACCAGCAGACAATTTTCTGCCCTTATGGTTCTTAAATTATGTGTATATGAAGTGTTGTATTCGCCGGGGAGTCCTGGGTTAATGTGATTGACTAATTGTTACCGGTCCCCCGGCGATTGTATTTTCTCTTTCTCTGTGTGTGTGTGTGTGTGTGTATAGGGCCTAGGGCAGGTTCTTATCTTTCATGTGTCATTTTTCATATTGTTTTATATTGACGACGACTAAGTAGCCAGCCAGAGTGGTTTTGGCTCATATTGAGTGACTTTGTGGTGTGTACTGAAGTGTTGGAGTTAACTAATGCACTTATGGATTTTTTTGTATCTTTTGGTGTTTGCTGTGAAATGAAATTCTGTATAATTGTTGACACATTAACTAACTTTAAGGTGTTGAAACCCTCTGCTGAATACCCTTCTGCTCGTTGATTATGTCAGGTAACTTCTGATTGGTCAAATGCACTATCAACTATATATGACACCCATAATCTGCTGCTCTGCCCTGTTGAGGTTTTAATATGAATTGTATTTAGTATATAAGAATAAAAGTTATACTTGTATTCATTGAGGTTGTGTGCTTGAGTCTCCTTGGCTATTCAGGCCCAAAATAAATTTCGTCCAGTTAGGAACCTGTTGGTCTCTTTCTTTACTCCTCTTATTTTTGGAGTGTTACACGAAATGATGGTGATGAGCGAGCAGGGCCCCGCAGCTGCATCACTGGCGTCAGTTCAGCAAACCAAAGAATCGAAAGTTGGTGGGGACTGATGCGCAAAGAAGGGATTGAATTCTGGATACAGTTTTTTGGAGAGCTGAAAGACGAGGGACTGTTTTCTGGAGATTTTCTGGATAAAGCTTTGTTGCAGCTGTGTTTTCGAAATATTATTCAGGTAAGCCAAATGGTATTTTAAATGACCCATTAACTCGTTGGGTTAATTGATCCTGTATTTACATTTTTCAGTCCCCATGATTTATCTGCTGATTGATTAACAAACATTAATTATTTTGCATTTAATCACTTACACGACTCTTTGTTTTGATGCGGCAAAATGCCTTTTAATTCTCCGCAGTGGGACTCATCAACTCAGAAATGATCACACTGTTGTAATTTACACTAGTAGATGACAATATCAAGTGTGTCAGTGACTTAGCAAAAACAAATATTGAAGCCTATTAGAATGCAGGAATTCCTATATAATTCAAATAATGAAAGAAAAAAATATCCCTATGTGAGTTTTTATTATTATTATTTATTTGATAGGCTATAATAACACAAAAGAATCAGCACGTGTGCGTGATCGCAAATGTTTAATTTTATACAGCACTTCAAAAGACAAGAAGTGTTACATTTAGTCTCTTTTCTTGTTTTGTAAATAAAATAGCTAACAAAGCCAGAGCAGAGCTGTTGTGGATTTCAGAGCAACACTGCGATGTTTCTTTCCTGAATTAATCTGTTTTTGAAGAATGGAATGCATAATCTATTTGATTAGCCGTTTGAAAGAATCGATGACTGAAGTATTCAATGTATCATTAATTAAAACGGATACTTTCCGCAATCTATCATTTATCCATGACAAGCCTATATTGCATAGGCCTAACTACAGTAAAGCAAGGGACATCAATTAGGTCACTTGGGGCACAGACACAAAGAAATTGTGTGCATGCATTTGTGTGTGCATTGGTTTAACCTAGATTGTGATCCTCACAGAAAAACAAAAAGAAAAATTTTCAACTTTGTGGTAAATCGGCTCATAAACAATTAATTTAATAAAGCTTTAACATAATTTTTTTTTTTTTTTTAATTAGGCAAATTTTGTAATCATTTGTAATAACAGGACCCCCTGCCCCACGATTCGCCTTGGTTATTATTATTATTATTTTTTTTTTTACAATTTGATCAATCACTAAGTTATCACACAAAAAAAAAAACAAATAAATGATTGTAAACATGAATCAATTTTGTTATTTGTCTAACTTGAACAAATGTTGTTCAATTTTTTTTGTTTTTGTTTTATTTCAGGAGGAATTGAATGAGATTGCTGCTGTTTGGAATGCTCACCGGATTCAACCTTCAGCAAACTGCAGTGTTCCTTGCGGGATCCCAAATATCATGTTCATGGCACCTCAACTATGGGGAACAGAAAACTTTATTGTAGAGCAGGACAATGATGATCTACAAACAGCCCAAGAGGCATGCTTGTTCCTGACAGCAGTGCCTTGTGATGAAGAAGTATTTGATCTATGTACAATCGTCATGGAGGAGCAGCAGTTAAGCTTCACCAAAGACAGACTCGAAGCATTAGAGCTATATCTTGAACTCAGGGATGCAGTCCGATCCCAAATAACAGAATTAACAGCCTTAAATTGGTTGGACAATCATGGTATTGAAATTTGCAAGTGTCTAACAGTTTTGAAAGGATCCATTATCTTCCACTTTCCTCAGTGGCTTTATCACAAAATAAATGTAAATGCTTATGCAAACTGTAATTGCTCATGTAGTTATACATGTAAACAGTTTTAACTTTCTACAGTGGTAGACATGATGGACTGGGCATCAAAGTTTTCCTAAGCAGAACAAGACTGACTGTGAGCACCCTGAATATATTTAAAGGGATAGTTCACCTGAAAATTCAGTCATGATTTGCTCACCCTTCCACTATTCAATGCATCAATGCTATTCGTATGCATTTTTCTTCTGTTGAACACAAAATAAGATATGTTGAAAAATAATGGGGACAACAAAAAATCTCATAGTTTTAGAACAAGTGTAGGGAGAGTAAAATTATGACAGAATTTACACTTTTGGGTGAACTATCCCTTTAATGTTGCTTTGTCTAAATAGTCTATTTCTACATGCATGTTATTCTACATGTTCTCATGTATTTTTTTTTAAGTTGATTGTGACAATCAAATAAAGGAGTCAATGTCTGAATGATTTATACTTTAGAAACTTTAGAATTTTTTTAATAAACTCTGAATGTATACATAAACACTGTAAACATTTCTTTGTGAGCATCACTTTCTAGCTGTTGTGAAGTTTTAGCCAACTCTGAATGCATACACAAATATTTTAAACATTTCTTAATGTAATGAACATCAATTTCTAGTTGTCCTCTGATAAAAACAGTTTAAACTAACTCTGAATATATACATAACCACTGTAAACATTCCTTAATGAACATCACTTTCTAGTTGTTCTGAGGTAAGTTTTAGCAAACTCTGAATGCATACATAAACATTATTACATTATTATAAACATTTCTTAACCATAGTTAACGTCTTTCTACTTATCCTGAGATCTTTTTGTTTCATTGTACAAAGGCAAGTTTATGCTATTTTAGCAGCAATCAGTAGCAAACTTAAATCAAAGCTCCCTGGGGTAAAAACAAACATATAAAGAAAGGACTTTTAGAAATGAAATTTCACAATAACTTAGGGAATTTGTATAAAGACGATGTTAAAGGTATTCTGTTTACATTACATTCTGCTTAAATTAAATGCCACAATTAAACTGTATTTGTTCTGTATGACATTAGCACTAAAAATTTTTTTGCAACTCCTATAAGCAGTTACCTAAGAGCAATATCATTTGGTCCTAAAATGCATTTTCTTTCACACAGGACATTTTAGTAGAGGCAGTAGCACACCTGTTTGTTTTAAGTGAAATAATGTGTTGGCTACCAATTCTAAGAGTACATTACAGTTAATGAACATTTTTTTTCAAATGTCACATATCGGCTGTGCAACTTCAAAACTTTAATTAATCACAATTTTTTTTTTTTTTTTTTTTTTACTTTCAGTAAAGAAAAGAATTCTTCAAGATTACATTTAATTAAAAAAAATAATGATAATAATAATTATATATATATATATTATATATATATATATATATATATATATATATATATATATATATAAATGAGAAGCATATTTAATGGTCCTAAACATAGTAAGATGTTCAAACCTTTTTTTAAAAAGAAAAAAAAAAAATCAGTCCAAGTTACACCACGGTACATCCATCATTTGAGGCACTATAGATGAAAGTAGTTTCTGAAAGGCCGGATCCTATTCCAGCTACTGCACGACAAACAGCCTGCAAAAGCAATAAACAAGAAACTATAAAAAAAGATAAAAAAAAGGTCAAATTAACAAAGAAACACAAATATAAATAGACAAATGTACAAAAAAAATATGTGCACTTTTTGTTTATATTACTGAACAAATAGAAACAATGCTTCATGAACATCAAATAAATTTATAAAAATATATGTACAACAACTTTGTATAACAGTGTGGAAAACTTACAAAATTTCTCCATTAAAATATGAACTGTTATTTATTTCAGTTACTCATAAAACCACCAGTACTAAATTGATATAACATCCATCACCCAAACTGAACTGTTAAGAACAGCACTGAAGTCACTGCGGAGGTCAACAAAGGCAACATCAGAGAGCAACCACATGTGTGAGATTGTGGGCGACACTGGAAGTCACTTGTTTCAATGAAATTCACCATGATTTGTTTCCCAAAGAGCAAATCAGCCCCTTTGCAGAAGCGCAAGAAGTTTTTTAAGGTGTTGTCATCTAGACTTGTGCCGGTATTCGGTAATGCGATATATCGTGGTAATAAATATGCACAATATTGTTATCGTGGGCACTTCCAAATACCGAGAATAATTATATATTACAAATTATTCAGAATTTGAAATGCATTTTAATAATACTTTTCCCAATCTGCTGGTCAAAATGCACAACACCGTTTGTATGCTGCTTTAAAGACCCGTGTGAACTCTGATGTAAACAAGCACGCACAAGAAGCACATGGAGGAACACGTGAGAGATGCGCTGAATGAAAGCACATTCACTCTCTGACAGCAGATGGCGCTAAAACTGCAGAAACTGCAGCCCTTACCCTGGAAACCCCATAAATAAAAGCAGCTGCTACTTTCTAAACATTTAAATAATATAAAATAATATTTATATATTTCCATATTTTTTTTTTCCCATTTTAATCTGGACTATAACATGTCCTAGATATTGTTTGAAAGTGTTTTGATTCTTTATTGTTCATTAACACTTTACATTAGGGTTCATTAGTTAACAAACTGCCAATGAAAAATTCTTCTGAACATTCATTAATCTTAGGTATTCCAATATTTAATAACACATTGTTAAAATCGAAAGTTGCAACTGTGTTATTTAATGAGCT
Source organism: Cyprinus carpio (assembly GCF_018340385.1). Classification (NCBI taxonomy): domain Eukaryota; kingdom Metazoa; phylum Chordata; class Actinopteri; order Cypriniformes; family Cyprinidae; genus Cyprinus; species Cyprinus carpio. Next base: position 5,951,371 of record NC_056574.1, on the reverse strand, counting down.
AACATGAGCTAAGACTTGTATTTTTTAACAAAGATTAGTAACTTCTGTAGCAAATGTAGCTATTGCTCATTGTGAATGTTAATGCATTAACTAAGCTTAACTAATGAGGTCTTATTGTAAAGTGATACCTATGGGTCTTTAAAGTTCTTTTGCACTTTAATCGGTGTAAAATTTTTAACTTTAAATATATTTTTTGTATTGCTTTATTGCATTTAAATGTTCAGTTATTTTTGTTATAAGAAAAAAGTTATTTTACCTGTTATACTGTATTATGTCCACTTTTTTAAAACTTAATTTCAATACCGTGATAATACCGCATACCGTGGTAAAACATGATCAATTAATCGCAACATGAAAATTTGATACCGGCATATCCCTATTGTCATCCAATTCCATAATGTACTTTTTCAGGAATCTTGATACAAAGCACTGCTGGGCTGTCATGACTTCAGGAAAAACAAGGATATCCTTTACAAGCTTGGGTGTTGGTTTTTGCTCTTGAATAATGTTTGCTAGCTTTTGTGGTGACAAAGTACTAGCAAAATCCTTAAGAACAGGTCTCCAGGATTCAATCACAAACATAGGGGTTTGGATGAGAGCTTTATGGCCTAACTGTTCCAAAAGTTGAGGTAGATTTTCTTCAGTAGGCCTCTGGTGACAATCATTGGAATCAAGAACATCAAGAAGTGACTCATGATCAGCTGAGTTGAAGTTTGCCATTGCCTCTTCAATGACATCACGCTCATGTTTTGCTATGTAGTGCATAAACGAATCTAAGACACTACTATATGTGGTACCATATAAAGCTTCTTCAAGAAATGGCAGGGAAAGACGAATAGGAAAGTACTTGACTTCTTCCCATCCTTTGACCAATACTCTTGCAATAGCTTGCCATTCATCGCTCTGAAATTCATGTCTAAGGAATGGGACCTTGACATCTGCATCCAAAGCACATCTGGAATAAAATTCATCCCAGAATTCTGTCAAGCAGTCACGAAAAACACCTGATACAATGCCTTGTTCAATCTGCCCATTAGGTAGTTTCATTCGAATACTGATCTCTTTGTCCATCATTGCTGGGTCATTGAAAGCTTGCATCAGATCACCCAGAACTTGTCCTCTTCGCACCAAAATAATAGTCTTTGGTATCTCAATTGGAACTGTATCATCCAAGCTTCCAAACTGAAGTGAACCTCCTCCAATTGTGACTTCATTATCAAATGATTCCTCAAATGGTGTCTCTTCCACATCAGTTGTGATCAGTTGTTCCTCTACATTTTGTGATGTGGAACTGGAGTTGAATGCCCCTGGGCTCCGTACTTGCAATGTGTTCACATTTTCTTTAGTTAAATCACTTTCCTGACTCAGTGTTATCATTTGTTCTTGGAAACTGTCCTCCCAGTTCTCTACCTCAATTATATCATCATTCTGCATGACTGATATTTGCTGGGCCATAATATAAAGTGGATCATGTAACATGAAATTGGTCTCTTCAGACTCCTCTGAAAATGTGAGCTCAATTGTTTCACTTACATTGGTGCTAAAGCTGCTAGATGCTTGGTTGTCATCTTGGGCACTTTCATTCAACTTGACATCTGCTTCAGGATTTGTGACAGAGTTTTTTGTATTCTTCTGTGTACTGATGCACTTTGTAAAAAGATAAAGTCTGAGAATTTTAACCTTACTTGCTTCATACAAATCTCCAGTGGTACATTCCGATTCAATCATTCTGTGGGAGAAATCTCGAATCTCACAGTCCAAACTTTTCAGATCTAGATGTCTGGATTTACCATCTGGAAAAAAGAGACCCTCTGCTATTTCCTGCACATCTTTCATGGTTGAATTCACATCTATAGAGACATGCCTGGTTCCACCACCTTTTGCAGACCGAACTTGTTTGAAGTCATTGTCTCTTGCATTGAAGTTCATCCAGCCCAGTTCCACACGCTTGGATTTCTTCTTGGCATTTGTGTTTCCAGCATATTTTTTTGAAATCTGTTGTCAATGTTCTTCTTTGCCACTTGGGGTACATACTCATTTCCTTAATCTTTCAAACAAGTTACTTTTCCTGTCAGTATTTTCAATGGAACACTGTTTTCTTCGACAAAAGGCCACAGTTGCCACTCTGTCTCCATAACAAGGAATATACTTGGCTAGCTCTGTCTCTGGCATCAAGGGTATTACAGATGCATCAATCTGTTGAAAGAAATAATTCAAGTTCATTTAATTTTTTCTAAATCTACACATTCAGTATACAAATTATGAAATATAATTTTATATAAATATGTTTTAATACAATTTTTATAATCTGATATTATATAAAAAATACATAGAGTGCTTTAACTTTGTACACTAAAATATTTTACTACACCTTTAGTTATACAGATATGCAGACTATAATGCAGGCAATAATGTAATATTTAGTCAATTAATATTTGCCATTGTAATGGCAATTCTCAGATTTTTTGTTTTGCATACAGAGAAAAGCTTTATTTACCTCAAAATTATGAGGGAAAAAAAATATCAAATATAGAGATTTACTCTTCTCCATGCTTGCATGTGACCTTGATGCAAACAAACAACTCAAAGTAGGCCTAATCCAATTTAATTTAATGTGGTGTTGTTCAGATTCCTTTAAATTATTTATTTGATTTTGCTAATTTCAGAATATCATTCCAATTTACATTCAAAAATGCAATTCACACAAAAGCAACTTGAAAACTCATCTTCTGAACATCTTTTCAGTTTAAAGAGTGTTTAAGTTACGCAAAGAATCCATGCAATGTACGGTTGCCCATCGGAAATCATAAAAAAGTACATAGGAGACTCAGCATGACTGAACAGATTTACATATTAACAGCCCCCCACCAAAAGATCAGTTTCGCATTACCGAACTTTTTACTGAATGATTCAGTGCTTTAAACGAATCAGGTGAGTCATTGATTCAATGACCTTTTCATAAACTAAGACAGGCAATTGATTCATTCCTGAATGAATCAGCCATTTGAACGAATCAGTTGAATGACTCATTAAGACAGTCATATGGCACCACCTACTGGCAGTTCATTTTAATTTTAAAAGTATCATTGTTTTTTTTAACGAAAACATTTAAAACATCCTATAACGTGCAGTTGTTATTATGTAATGCATGCATTCATGCTATATTTCAGCTTATATTGTCTCTGTAAATGCAACTAAATGGCACTTCAGCTGTTTCCGTTTCCTCTGCAGTGGAAATATGTATTTTATTGATAAGCCTACTGATTTAATGTGACTGATAAAAGCCATATTTTAATCACATTGTCTTATTACGACTGAAATTTCTAATACAATTTAAGGACTTTGATATGACAAATGACAGTGGCTTTCAAGCCCTGCACATGTTTATAAAAACAAAAAATGACAACTATTTACCTTGTCTTGTTCAATTCTGGCTATGTTTGCCTCTTCGATGTTGCGTTCCCTTAAAAATGTCAAAAGATCGTCCTGATCCATGGAAGTCACGTAAACCTTCAACGATTTTCCAATGTAACTTGTGCAAAAAGCAGGTAAAGAAATTTGTGAAATACAGTGAGTTATTATGAAACAAAGAGCCCATCGAATGCAATACAAAACTACGGTGCCTGTGAGAGGACATGGTCGGTTCACTTAGTTTTGTCGTGGCCACGACATAATAACTCGTGGGAACGTGATAATATGTCGTGGCCACGAAATATTAATTCGTGGGAACGTCTTATTATGTCGTGGCCACGAGATCATTTTGTAGAGGTAACGACATCCTTATAGCAACCCCGAATTATGTTATGCTGAGGGAACGACATCCATTTCTTATGGCCACGACTTCTTATGTTGAGGGAACGACATATTTTTCCCGTGGCCACAAGTTTAATGCGTAAACAAACCTGCGTGACCATAGCAACCCGAGATTATCAGAGATGTATTCATTATAATATTTTATTTTGAATTAAGAAAATATTAAATTATTATAGAAAATATTTCATTATTAAATTATCATATTAACCATATGCCTTGGCTACCGGACTTTATTACGTGCCAGTGACGGCTGTGGTGCTTGAAGGGGCTATAACTAATTTAATTTGTAAATGAATACACAACAGGCTCATTTATCATTTATCTGACAATTATGCCAATAAAGTTTTGACGTGATGTGATGATAAATGAGCATGTTGTGTTTTCATTTACAAATGAATCTATTTATTCATTCATAACAATTATTCATTCTATTTATTATTTATTCATGATAAACTTCATTTAAATGCTGACTATCACATGCAATAACGTCCCGTAGCCAAGGCATATGGTTATTATAATAATTTAATGAAATGAAATATTTTCTATAATAAATAATATAATAATTTCGTAATTCAAAATAAAATATGAATGAATACATCTCTGATAATCCCGGGTTGCTATGGTCACGCAGGTTTGTTTACACATTAAACCTGTGGCCACGAGAAAAACATGTCGTTCCCTCAACATAACATCTCGAGGCCACGACATAAGGATGTCGTTACCTCTACAAAATGATCTCGTGGCCACGACATAATAAGATGTTCCCACGAGGTAATATGACGTTCCCACGAATTAATATTTCGTGGCCACGACATATTTTCACGTTCCCACGAGTTATTATGTCGTGGTCACGACAAAACTTAGTGAACCGACCATGTCCTCTTACGGGCACCGTATAAAACACATGTAAAGGTCGGTTTCTTTAAAACAAAACTCGTGGCCACGAAAACCGGATGTCGTTCCCTCAACATAAGAAGTCGTGGCCACGAGAAAAATATGTCGTTCCCTCAACATAACATCTCGAGGCCACGACATAAGGATGACGTTACCTCGACAAAATGATCTCGTGGCCACGACATAATAAGACGTTCCCACGAGTTAATATGACGTTCCCACGAATTAATATTTTGTGGCCACGACATATTATCACGTTCCCACGAATTATTATGTCGTGGCCACGACAAAACTAAGTGAACTGACCATGTCCTCTCACGGGCACCGTAGGAAAGTGATGAGGGCGCTGAAAATGTTTTAAACATGATTGGTTTTCGAGCGGAAGTGGAATTTCCTGGAGCAGAGGAGGACTAAATCAAATTCAGGCCGATATGTACCTTTTTTAATTTATTCATTTATTTGTATTATTATTATTATTATTATTAGTTAATACTTTTACCATTCCAAATACAATCACAAACAAGAAATAAAAAATGCGTGTATATGAGTCAAAAAGACAAAAGCAGAGAGCAGAATAAATAAAGCAGACAGATATATAACTACTATAACTAGCATAAATTATTCACATTGAGTTATTGAAAATTCTGCAAACATTTTGTTTCCCGGAAATGGATTGTTAAAACAATAAACTGTAAAAACAATCCTCCAACTATTAATGAGCAAGCGTGTAACATTAGATGTAGTAACAACATTCGCCCCATTAGAGATTATGAGTTATGTTTCTGTCAAAAAAAAATAAAAATAAATAAAACACAAAAAACAAACCAAAACAAAAACCACGTGTTTCTGCATGCACCTTCGGCACCTGCACGAGATGAAACCGTGAATCTTCGTATGATTAAGGGACGGGACGATGACGTTTCACTATACTACAGTTCTGCGTGCAATTCATACGCATTTTCCATCAATAGAAGTTTAACGGGAGGGTTTTCGCGTACCATATGAACGCAAAATTTGATTTTGGCGTGTAAATACTACGCCAAATGAAAATGAAAACTCGTGGTATAGATACGCAGTAGTAAGAGACTGGGTTAAGTTATCCGTGGTGTCACCACAGACTCACTCCGTGCTCCAATCACAGATTTTAGTTAGGCTAACAGAATCAAACTGAATTTTAATGATGACAGGACAATGCAATAGCTACAATAACAGTTAACGTCTTTATGGTATTTGGTGTGGGAAAAGAAATAAATAGGCCTACTTCAAATGTTGCGTTTCCAAATGAGAAAGCACGTCCGTTGAGTGAGACCTGTTCTCTGTCATTGAAACAGGTATCCGTGTGTGGACCACGGAAGATGAGTGTCATTGATTTGCGTTGGAGTTATCCGTGGTCTCAGCGACTCACTCCGTGCTCCAATCACAGATTTTAGTTCTGACTATAGCCAAGTGAGCAATACGTGTAAAACGCCATCAAACTGGATTTTATGATGGCAGGACGAGACAAAATGTCAAGTTAATTACATGCCATTGCAACACAGTCGACCTAAAGCTTATAAGTTCCTAAACAAGCCAGCAACATTACAACGCCCATGAGTGAGGTCAGGTTGTTGAGGTCCGTGGTGCCATCACGGGACTTTGGTTAGGCTAACTGAAACAAACTGAATTTTTATGATGACAGGACAATGCAATAGCTACAATAACAGTCAGGTTAACATCATTATGGCATTTGATGTTGGAAAAGAAACAAATACTTCAAATGTTGTGTTTCCAAATGAGAAAGCACATCCGTTGAGTGAGTTCTGTACTCCGTCATTGAAACGGATATCCGTGTGTAGACCACGGAAGGTCAGTGTCATTGACTTGCGTTGGAGTTATATCCGTGGCCGCACGGATTTTGAGTTAAGGGCCCGTGGACATTTCACAGAATCCTGTGAGACCAGGTTGAAATGTTTGAAAATGATTAACAGTTGCAAATAAACATTCATTTGAAATTTAGAAAAGTAATCAAAAAGTAATCAAAAGTAATCAGTTACATTACTTCAATAAAGTAATTGAAAAAGTTACACTACTATTACATTTTAAATAAGGTAACTTGGGTAACACTTTATAATAACGTTCTGTTATAAGTTATTTATAAATTATTAGTTAATGATAAACTAATCATTTACAAAACATGACTATACTTTCATAAATGATTAATAAGTAATAAGTTAACATTTTAGTAAGGTTTTATTAATTCAGTTATAAGTCACTTATAAGTTATTAGTTAATGATGAATGAATCATTTACATAACATGACTATACTTTCATAAATGATTAATAAGTAATAAGTTAACATTTTAGTAATGTTTTATTAATTCAGTTATAAGTCACTTATAAATTATTAGTTAATGATGAATTAATCATTTACTTAACATGACTATATGTTCATAAATGATTAATGAGTGGTACGCTAACGATTTACAAATGTGTTGTAAGTTATCTTAAAAAAAGTTTAAATCATGAAATAAATCAAACTGATCATTAGTAGATGGTTTATAAGTTATTAGTTGATACATTATTTATCACTTATAAATCATTGAAGTATTTCTATCAAAAATTTTTGTATAATTATCTCAATAAACAACTGTTAATCATGAACAAATGATGAACAAACCATTAGGAAATGATCAGTATATGATTTATTGGTAAATTTGTTAGCTGGTCTGTGTTCAAAAGCACAAACATGCAGGTATGCCAAAGCACTATTTTTAAGAAGAATAATTCATTTGTTTTGAAGTGGATAAACATTTATAAATGCCTTAGTCATGTGATTCCAGTGGCTGTGTTAAATCCTTTCACTCATCAGCACAGACTTGTGCTCTGTGTGGGATCTAGTGATGAAGTGAACCTCTCAACCGCTTTTACCTTCCACTGAAGCTCACATCAGGTGCACAGAGTTAAAACCAACATGTGTGTCAGAGAAGACAGCTGTCTATACCCTCACCAGTCAGTACTTAGTACACACTACAAAGTGTTCAACACCTGTTATAGATGATGTGTAAACGCATGAATAAATAATTTACAAAGCTTTCTGCATCCCCTAATCTAAAGTGTAAGTTATTCATCACTTGTAAATGTGTTACATATCATTTGTAGACCTTTCTTACCTGTTACAAATTATTTGTATATGTACACAAGTCATTTATAACACTTTCTGCATCCCTTTCATTATCACTTGTAAATGTATTACAGATCATTTGCAGATCTTTATAAATTATGTACAAACTGCAGTTTGTAACCATGTTTACCATGTATTTGCTATATGCAAAGGTTCTGGTATACCTTTCAGTTACAGGATATACAAATCTATACAAATCCCTTATATGATATTTAAATTATAAATATTTTTTATGCAAATATATTTTACTATTGTATAGATATCTTTGAGCCTCTAACTCACTCCTTACACACAACTTTTTAGCCACTTCACAAAAATAAAAAAGCAATATAGATATATTGACAGTGACTATTATCTTAGTTAATATACTATTGTATAAAAAAGATAAATTTTTGCTCCCTACTCCACCCTGTAACCTTAAACATAACCAATTTGACAATATACAAAGTGTAACAGGCAGATAAATGTACGTTAGTCAAAATAATTTATTTAAAACATTAAAAAAAACAATATAAAGAACAGATAAAATGATGTGTGTGCTACATTACCAGTGTTCTGACAGCAAAACAATTTTGTGTGAGTTACAGAATGAAATTAAAGTGTTTAATCGCTGAAAACATTCTCCTGATCTGCATTTCCATCCTTCAAAGCTTCGCGCTGCATCTCACTCAACACAATTCGTCATGTCGCAAACAATCTACGGTGGTCGCAAATCACAAGTGACAGCCAATAAGGAGCGAGGTTTGACTTCATTGCCACAAACCAGTGTCGTTGTGTAGAAGCAGCGCCAATTTTGAAAGTTTTAACCAGAGCCCGTCTACGGAGAGCCTTCCCACTCCCTATTAAGTCCTATTTTACCGAATTTTGGTTGCAGTTCCACCAGAGTTCCACTGGGGGCAATCGCCGCGAGTGCAAAATGAATGGGAGTCTATGGGACTAGACGGCTAAATTGGTTCCTTTCACCCGATTGCCGTTGAGAAATCTCAGATCTGATTGTAGGTTTTGCAAGTTCAACATGGGTTATAGGTCGAAAGTTGAATGAACGCGTACTTGCTGAGTAGATCTGTTATTTGCAACTGTTCTTTTTAAGCCCATAACACGCTAGCATTCTGCTAATGAACGTATAACGTATGACGTCACTGACATTTTAAAAGACTTTTTAAAGCAAATAAGTGACTCTAAAAAATCTAACACCCAGCAATGTGTAATTTCTTTGCATCTCCTTTCGAATACAGCATTTAAATTACTAGACAAAAAATTATATCCTGAGAAAAGTGGATTTTGAGGGGTATACCGCCATTGACCTCCATTCATTCTGCACTCGTCCTGTGAGCGCCCTCATATGGAATCAGAGTGGAACTGTAACCAGTTCAGAAGCCGGAAGTGTAGTGAGAGTGAAACTTCTCGCCATATTAGACATTCTCTGGTTTTAACCATATGGAGGAATTATTTGGTCAGATTATAAACTAAAAGTCTGAAACTAAAAGTCTTAAACCAAAACTAAAAATCTAAATTTGAAACTTAAAGTCCAAGTCAAAAATTAATCTGGTATTTAGGATTGGGCATTTGGTATTTAGGATAGGGCATTTTGTATTTAGGATTGGGCAGTTTGTATTTAGGATTGGGCATTTTCTATTTAGGGTTGGGCATTTGGTCATTTAGCCATTTAGGATTTAGGATTGGGCATTTGGGGATTTAGGATTGGGAATTTGGTATTTAGGATTGGGCATTTAATCATTTAGCCATTTAGGATTGAGGATTGGGCATTTGAAGATTGAGGATTGGGCATTTGAGGATTGAGGAGTGTATGCAAATTAGGAGGCATGGCCCAAATACTGGAGGCTGGGTTTGAAATGGCTGGTGCGCAGAGGCACCTTATGGACAGCAGAGGGAGCTCCCAGTGCTAAGGAGCACACTGTAATGAAGCCAAACAGAGCGAGTGAGCGGCTTGAGCGAGGACTGTGTGATAACTTCAACTTAATGACAGCTTTGTAACATTTGTGGCCTCAAACCGAGCGTACAACTGATGCTTGCGCGCGCGGTAAATCACCTCCGCGAGATGAAAACAAAATCGCACGCGAGGAAACGGGAACCCGCGAGCTCATTTCAAACTCTCGCGCGCGCGTGACATGTTCTTTGTAGTGATGGGTCGTTCGCGAATGAGCGGACTCTGAGAACCGGCTCTTGTAGGTGAACGACGAGAGCTGGCTCGCATATCTGAAGAGCCGAATCTATTTAAAAAATATATATATATAACCTATAGAAATTAAATCATTATGTAATAATGAAATAATGGATGCATTTTATTTTATTTAAAATAATTGACTAATTCAAAGAACAAAAAAAATATTATATAGGCCTAAAGGCACACATATTCGTCTGAACAGCCTCACATTCTGTTCCTGTCAATCATACACGAGGTGTCAACCAATAATATGGCATGAGGGAGGGGCCGGGCCATCACACACACACCACACACACAGTGTCAAACTCGGAGAAGGAAACCGCATCAGCCCCTCGAAAGTAAGGCAGCTTGCATTTCTGAATGCAAATCTATCATAAAAAAAAAAATATGATCAGCATTGTGTGTGTGTGTTCATGCTTGTTATACAAAACATAACTAGTGAGATAGTTCATGTTGGTTATATAACATGCCAAAAAAGAGGGACCAGTTTAATCCTTTCAGTTATTTATTTTTCTTTAATATGGGTTCTATTATGTTGTTCAGATTCAGATTGTATTTGTTTTGTAATGTTATTGTTTCTATACATTAAAAAGTTGTAATTTAAATGCAAATGTTTAATAGTATTCTTTTTTTCATAACAAATCAATGCATTTGTAAAGAAATTGTAAGACATTGTGAGTTTGATTTCATTTAATAATTTACTAGAATTGTTTTCACACCTATCATAGTCAAAACATTATTGTTTTTTAAAGAGCCGTTTGTGAGCCAAAAGAGCCGGCTCTTTTCAGTGAGTTGAGTCAAACGAGCCGGCTCACGAAAAAGAACCGAAATGCCCATTTTTGTCAGTCGTGACAAAAATAAAAGTGTTCGAGAGAGCAGGTGAGAAGATCGAGCGCGAGCAGCTGGGGAATGATCATGCGCGCGCGAGGGCTTGTATTGCGCTCAAAGAACATGTCACGCACGCGCGAGAGTTTGAAATGAGCTCGCGGGCTCCCGTTTCCTCGCGTGCGATATTGTTTTCATCTCGCGGAGGTGATTTACCGCGCACGCAAGCATCAGTTGTACGCTCGGTTTGAGGCCACAAATGTTACAAAGCTGTCATTAAGTTGAAGTTATCACACAGTCCTCGCTTCATTACAGTGTGCTCCTTAGCACTGGGAGCTCCCTCTGCTGTCCATAAGGTGCCTCTGCGCACCAGCCATTTCAAACCCAGCCTCCAGTATTTGGGCCACGCCTCCTAATTTGCATACACTCCTCAATCCTCAAATGCCCAATCCTCAATCTTCAAATGCCCAATCCTCAATCCTAAATGGCTAAATGATTAAATGCCCAATCCTAAATACCAAATTCCCAATCCTAAATCCCCAAATGCCCAATCTTAAATCCTAAATGGCTAAATGACCAAATGCCCAACCCTAAATAGAAAATGCCCAATCCTAAATACAAAATGCCCTATCCTAAATACCAAATGCCCAATCCTAAATACCAAATTAATTTTCGACTTGGACTTTAAGTTTCAAATTTAGATTTTTAGTTTTGGTTTAAGACTGTTAGTTTTAGACTTTTAGTTTATAATCTGACCAAATAATTCCTCCATATAACCATAGACAGTAAAAGAAACGGACCACACCATAACCACCCTGATTCATCCTACAGACCTACACAGACATACATGATAAGAAATGTGTGTGTATGCAGCCCCGCCCCATACCTACTCTGATTGGTTCGATCGTCTTTCATAGACATACATGATAAGAAATGTGTGTGTAGTTGGTGTGGGACAGAGGATGTTGATTAAAAAGCTAAAAACGCTGTGCAGTTTTATAAAGCCTTCATTATAATGCACAGAAGAAAAAAAACAACAACATTAGTCTGTAACTCTCCATGTCTGTGAAATGATTTCTATGGAATGCATTGCCATTACACATCAGACAAGTCTCCTCACTGTTTCATTTTAAATCTCTACTTAAAACCCATCTCTTTACTCTGGCTTTTAACACCAGGTAATTGTGATTAATGTGATTTAAATGTGTTGTGTGTGCAGTGCATTTTATTTATTTATTTGATTTGATTCTATTTCTATAATTTCATGTTGTTTTATCTTATTCTATTACTTTTATTTTATTGTGTTTATCTTTTTATCCTATTGTGTCTTTTATTGTTGTGGTGTACAGCACTTTGGAAACCTTGTGTTATTTAAATTGTGCTATATAAATAAAGCGAATTGGATTGGATTGGAAATGATTATTTTGTTAAATGAAGCTGATTTTTAGGCTAACAGACAAACAACCCACTACATTTAGTAAATTAATTGGGTTTATTATCCACAGTGGGAGGATCAGGCCTTTAGATAGAAAAATGAATTATGAATTAAATAATTTTTGAAAATTTTATTATTTCATATCATCAGAGTATGAGAAAAGAAATGAAAAGGATGTATCAGTATTGTTTTAATTAATATAACATGGCATATTGTTACATATAATAATCTGTAATGCAGTTGATAAATGACACTGTAATAATGTGTCTGTGTGCCATTTGAATTTTTATGAAACTTGAATTACTATATTGCAATTTTCCTCCCCTTTATTTCAGGAAAATATGCTGCTCCTCATTATTTTAAAGTGAAGAAATCGAGAAACTTTTATTTCTACCGGTCGTGATGATTCTGATAGGACATACCTGTAATCTGTTGCTATAGTAACAAACGTAATTTCATGATCATCATGCTCTTATTTTAGTGCAGTTGTGTCACAGCCATTGCAGTCAAATATTGAGATAAACTTTATAAAGTATCATCTATTTATATTAAATTAATATATTAAATTGGTATCTTCTCTGATACCCATTTTACGACCAATATTGAGCCGATTCTTTTCAATCAGCTGGAATGATTTGGGACATTCTACAAACCCGATTCCAAAAAAGTTGGGACACTGTACAAATTGTGAATAAAAACAGAAAGCAATGATGTGGAAGTTTCAAATTTCAATATTTTATTCAGAATACATGAACATGCCACACGCACTTCATGCAACCCCATACCATCAGAGATGCAGGCTTCTGAACTGAGCGCTGATAACAACTTGGGTTGTCCTTGTCCTCTTTAGTCCGGATGACATGGCATCCCAGTTTTCCAAAAAGAATTTCAAATTTTGATTCGTCTGACCACAGAACAGTTTTCCACTTTGCCACAGTCCATTTTAAATGAGCATTGGCCCAGAGAAAACGCCTGCGCTTCTGGATCATGTTTAGATATGGCTTCTTTTTTGACCTATAGAGTTTCAGCCGGCAACGGCGAATGGCACGGTGGATTGTGTTCACCGACAATGTTTTCTGGAAGTATTCCTGAGCCCATGCTGTGAGTTCCATTACAGTAGCATTCCTGTATGTGATGCAGTGCCATCTAAGGGCCCGAAGATCACGGGCATCCAGTATGGTTTTCCGGCCTTGACCCTTACACACAGAGATTGTTCCAGATTCACTGAATCTTTGGATGATATTATGCACTGTAGATGATGATAACTTCAAGCTCTTTGCAATTTTTTTATCTGAGAAACTCCTTTCTGATATTGCTTCACTATTTTTCGCCGCAACATTGGGGGAATTGGTGATCCTTTGCCCATCTTGACTTCTGAGAGACACTGCCACTCTGAGAGGCTCTTTTTATACCCAGTCATGTTGCCAATTGACCTAATAAGTTGCAAATTGGTCTCCCAGCTGTTCCTTATATGTACATTTAACTTTTCCGGCCTCTTATTGCTACCTGTCCCAACTTTTTTAGAATGTGTAACTCTCATGAAATCCAAAATGAGCCAATATTTGGCATGACATTTCAAAATGTCTCACTTTCAACATTTGATATGTTATCTATATTCTATTGCGAATAAAATATAAGTTTATGAGATTTGTAAATTATTCCATTCCTTTTTTACTCACAATTTGTACAGTGTCCCAACTTTTTTGGAATCGGGTTTGTATGTTTAACGTGGCTTAATGCTTTAAAACGTTTTTTTTTTTTTTTTTTTTTTAAGACTAAACTCAGTAAACACATTGTTAATAAATTATATTCACAGACAAGCAGATGAGTCCAGAATAAGAATGCAATGCATTTAATCATGCGTTAGAAAACCATTAGACTAAAAGGAAAATGCTTAACGTGGCGTAATGCATTAAAACGTGTTTTAAAAAGCTGACCTAACTCAGTAAACATTTTTAATAAAGCATTCTATTTACAGACAAGCAGGTTATGGGAGGAAAATGCTTAACGCCTAATTAATCGCGTTGCGTTCGTATTCTGGGCTCATATCTGCTTGTCTGTGAATATAATGCTTTATTAATAATTTGTTTACTGAGTTTGCACGTGCAGCCCCGCCCCAGGTGCAGCCCCGCCTCAATCTGCAGGCTGCAGCCGGGTGTACTTGGATGAGACGGCAGCTATGTACTGTTATTAATGTATAATGATTATATTACGGAAAACAAATCTTTTTTCTCACACGGTGGTATCGTACTACTTCTGAAGACTTGGAATAAAATGCACAAAATAATGGACTACGTTTATGGTGCATTTTCATGTTATGGTGAGCAGCTGTCCCGTGGGAAACAAAATAAAAAAGAAACAATTAAGTGCTGATTAAATGGTGGCACAGTGTTAATTTATTTATTTATTTAAAAATAAAAAAATAAGTTCAAGCTTGGGTAAAGTGATGGAATGAGATGGATCATGTAACAGGAAGATCTGCGAATGATATGTAACACATTTACAAGTGATGAATAGTTTTCACTTTAGATTAGGGGATGCAGAAAGTGTTATAAATGACTTGTGTACATATACAAATAATTTGTAACAGGTAAGAAAGGTCTACAAATGATATGTACCACATTTACAAGTGATGAATAGTTTACACTTTAGATTAGGTGATGCAAAAAGTTTTGTAAATTATTTATTCATGCGTTTACACATCATCTATAACAGGTGTTGAACACTGTGTACTGTGTACTAAGTACTGACTGGTGAGGGTATAGACAGCTGTCTTCTCTGACACACATGTAGGGTTTAACTCTGTGGACCTGATGTGAGCTTCAGTGGAAGGTAAAAGCGGTTGACAGGTTCACTTCATCACTAGATCCCACACAGAGCACAAGTCTGTGCTGATGAGTGAAAGGATTTAACACAAGCCACTGGAATCACATGACTAAGGCATTTATAAATGTTTATCCACTTCAAAACAAATGAATTACTCTTCTTAAAAATAGTGCTTTAGCATACCTGCATGTTTATGCTTTTGAACACAGACCAGCTAACAAATTTACAAATAAATCATATACTGATCATTTCTTAATGGTTTGTTCACCATTTGTTCATGATTAACAATTGTTTATTGAGATAATTATAAATTTTTTTTTTTATAAAAATACTTCAATGATTTATAAGTGATAAATAATGTATCAACTAATAACTTATAAACCATCTACTAATGATCAGTTTGATTTATTTCATGATTTAAACTTTTTTTAAGATAACTTACAACACATTTGTAAATCATTAGCATACAACTCATTAATCATTTATGAACATATAGTCATGTTATGTAAATGATTCATTCATCATTAACTAATAACTTATAAGTGACTTATAACTGAATTAATAGAACATTACTAAAATGTTAACTTATTACTTATTAATCATTTATGAAAGTATAGTCATGTTTTGTAAATGATTAGTTCATCATTAACTAATAATTTATAAATGACTTATAACAGAATGTTATTATAAAGTGTTACCATAATTGGTAATCTGTAACCTATTAAATTTCAAAAGTAAACTTCCCAACACTGAATATTAGCCTACTCTTGACAGAGAGCTGGTTTGGTTTTTGAGAGACGCCCAGAGACGGCAACGCGGCTGTTAGATTGGTGATCGCGCAGTGCTTATTCCATTCATTCATGTATCATATGTATCATATTACCATTATTTATCTTCCTGCATTTGCTCATTAATTAATTTAATAGACAACGGTAAAAAAAATTATTTATATCGGTTATACTTGCATAATGTAACCCTGTATCTCCGACAAGAGTTCATCAGCGTATCATCTGTTGGTAATAGCTGAACACTTCAAAATCGCAGTAAGTCGGGATTCATTGAAAAGAACTATTAAAACTGTTGTGTTGGATGGTCTTTCGAAATTAAATGTTTTGAATTTGCCTGAGTTGGTCAAAGAAGCAGATCAAGTTAGTGAGAAAATGACAACTCGTGAAGGTGTAGAGGCTGATGATGAGGAGGTTAGGCTTGTGGAGGCCGAGGCTAAAACAGGCTTACCCCCATTTGAGCCTTTTTTGGAACTTGAAGATTCGTACTTGAAGATTCGTATAGCTCAACTCCGCATGGAAGCGGAAGACAAAGTGCAAGCTCGACGAGCTGAATTTGATCTGTGACTTGAAATCCGGCGGCTTGAGATTCAGGCTGAAAAGGAAGTGAATCTGCGCCGGTTGGAGTTAGAGGAGGGGAAGCTCTCTTCTAGGTCCACTGGCCTGTTTACTTCGGATTCTCCTGGTAAAGATCCAACAGATTGTGGTTTGCTTAGCACTGCTTTTGATGCAAGTAAAAACATTTAATTGGCGCTGCTATTTAGTGAGATGGAAGTGGACAGTTATTTTGGTGCTTTTGAGAGAATTGCTGTCTCGTTAAATTGGCCAAAGGAAGTGTGGACGTTGCTGTTGAAGTGTAGGCTTGTGGGAAAAACTATGGAAGTTTTTTCTACTTTGTCTATTGAAGATAGTATGAAGTATGAGACTGTGAAAGCATCTATCTTACGTGCATATGAACTAGTACCGGAAGCTTACCGACAGAGGTTTCGGAATCATAGGAAGGGTGGTAATCAAACTTTTGTTGAGTTTGCACGTGAAAAAGGAGCATTGTTTGATAAATGGTGCACTTCAAGTAATGTTAATGATTTTTCTTCCTTGCATGAACTAATGCTCCTTGAAGATTTTAAAAAGTGCTTGCCTGAACGCATTGTTTTGTATTTGAGTGAACTAGCAGACAAGTTTGTGTTAACTCATAAAAACGTGTTTAACACTATGCGTTGTGACTGAAAAGTTGCCGCAGGTCCTTTGCTGCACACTGTTGCACATAAAACAAAGGTAGAAGTATCCAAAGAAAAGCTTTAGTGTTTTTACTGTCACAAAATTGGTTATGTAATTGCAGATTGTTTAATGCTGAAAAAGAAACAGCAAACTTCCAGTGCACAACCTGTTGGATTGGTAAAAACAATCTTAGCTCCTGTTGACTCCATTTACCAACCATTTTTGTTAGAAGGTTTTGTGTCTTTCAGTGGCCAACGATATGATCAAGTGGAGGTGCGGGTGTTGCGAGATACTGGAGCTGCACGCTCGTTCATTCGTGGTGATGTGTTGCCATTTTCAGAGAAGTCCTGTTTGGGTTCTAGTATCCTGGTGAAGTTTTGAAAGTGCTGTGTATTTACAGACAGAGTGTGTTGCAGGTTTTGTGGACATGGGTGTGCGCCCTGCGTTTCCAGTGCCTGGTGTTGAGTTCATTTTGGGCAATGATTTGGCCGGGGGTAGAATGCTACCAGTATTGGAAGTGCTGGATACACCTGTTCCTAATTCGGTTACAGAAGAATTAACTCCAGGGTATCCTGATGTTTTTCCAGCTTGTGTGGTCACTCGTGCCCAGATAAAGAAGATGTTTATGCTGGATGACACGTTCATGTGCACAGATGATGATGAGGCTGTAGGAGAACATGTGCCTCATGAAACAGGAAATGAAAAGGTTAGTGGTCTGCTGACATCTCCGTTACTTGTAGGTTGTGAAAAGTTAAGTAAAGCCCAATGTGATGATGAAACTTTAGTGAAATGCTTCGATGCAATGTCAAATTCAAAAGGGGATGCGTCCTATTTTTTGGGGTGCTCCGATCAAGACGCACCTGAGGGAATTTACCGCAGATTAGATAACCGGCTTTACTGACGAGATGCGCATTAACAATCAGCCAATCTTGATCGGAGCACCCCTACCTATTTTATAGAAGATGGGCTGTTAATGCGGAAATGGCAACCTAGAGTAGTCAATGATGCAGAGTGTTTTACTGTTTGTCAGGTTGTTGTGCTTGTTGAATATATCGTGCACATGTGCTCTCACTTGCCCATGATCATGTTATGTCAGGACATCTAGGGGTAACAAAGACATACAATCGTGTGTTGCATCATTTCTTTTGGCCTAGGTTGAAAAAGGATGTTGCAGTTTATTGTCGTACATGCCCTACCTGTCAAGTCATAGGGAAACCAAATCAAGTTATTCCTCCCGCACCATTAGTTCCAATCCCAGTGCTCAGTGAGTCTTTCGAGCATGTGATCGTGGACTGTGTCGGACCATTGCCTAAAACTAAGACTGGTCATCAGTTCTTGCTTACAATAATGTGTGTCGCAACTCGGTAACCTGAAGCAGTGCCTTTTGTGAAAAATTACTTCCAAAGCGGTCATTAAGGCATTGGTAAAAAAAAAAAAATCCACTTTTGGTCTGCCCAAGATCGTACAAACAGATCAAGGTACGAATTTTATGTTCAAGTTGTTCACTCAAACCTTGTGTTCACTGGGTATCAGTCATCGTACTTCCAGTCCATATCATCCTGAGAGTCAGGGTGTGCTTGAGAGATTTCACCAGACCCTTAAGTCTATGTTGAAGAATTACTGCTGGAAGACAGGTAATGATGGGATGAGGGTCTGCCATTTGTTATTTTTGCTATTCGTGAAACCACTCAGAAGTCTCTGCAGTTTAGTCCAACTGAACTGGTGTTTGGACATAGTGTTCGAGGACCACTAAACGTTCTTAAGGAACAAACGCTAGGTCTTGACAACAGTTTAAGTCCTACAAAGAACATTCTTGATTATGTGGCCTGTTTTCGTGAACGAGTACAAGAAGCATGTGTGTGTGCTAAAGAAGCTCTTGGTGGAGCTCAGTTTAGCATGAAACAACATTTTGATAAAACGGCTGTGTCTCATTCATTTTCAGCAGGTGACAAGGTACTTGTGTTACTACCAATTCCAGGGTCTGCATTGTCTGCACGTTTTGCTGGTCCTTACGAGGTAGTGGGTAAAAGAAGTGACACTGATTACATCATTAAAACACCTGACCGTAAGAGACAAAAACGTGTGTGTCATATTAATATGCTTAAAGCTTACCATTCTAGGGAGGAAGCATCTCACTCTTCAGTGGAGAACACCGGGCCCGTGGTTTCACCTGTTGTTGTGAGTTGTGAGTTAGAACAATCATTTCCTCTTGATGTGGAGTTGGATGTGGATGAGGTGAGACTACAGGTTGATCCATTGCCATTTACCCCATTATCTAATTCTGAGATTTTGGCTGATCGGTCTAGGTTGCTGTTTCATTTGACAGAAGAGCAGTGTGCAGACATTGAAACTCTAATTCAGAGTTTTCCTCAGATATTTGGAGATGTACCCAAGCAAACTGACGTATTTTACCATGACATCAATGTTCATGATGCCGATTCTAAGCAACACCCTTATTGGGTGAATGCTGCAAAGAAGGCTGCAATGAACAAAGAGGTTGTGTATTTGTTGCAGGAAGGTCTTGCAAAGCCCAGTGTTAGTCCATGGAGCTCTCCATGTATTTTAGTTCCTACAGCTGATGGAACGGTCCGATTTTGTACCGATTATCGTAGAGTGGATTCTGTAACAGTACCAGATTGTTTCCCTTTGCCAAGGATGAAGGACTGCATTGATAATATGGGTTCTGAAGGGTATTATATTATAAGAGAGGGGGTATCTAGTTTTGTGTACAAACATTATAAAAATGTATAATAATGTTTGATTTTAAGGGTGGGGGTGTTATGTGCTCTGGTTGTTCCCTCCCCTTTTGTTATTGGTTGCTGTATTTCTCCCCTTGTTTCTCTGTTTTTAGGTGCTGTGATTGGTAGGGTAATGTGTCCATCATGATTATCCTCATCTTGTGAAACATCCAATTAATTGGTGCAAGATAAAAGCTAGACACCGTGGAGAACAGAGTTGGAGGAGCTTGGAGTGTTTGTTGGCTGTGCCAGTTTGTTTGAAGCTGCTGTTTAGTGGTGGTTCGCTTATTAATTGTGTTTGACATACAGAACATCTTGTCTGACATAAACTTTACCAGCCTGGAGATAAAGGAAAGGGAAGTATGTCACGTGACTTACATTGAGCAAACACATAGTATTACCCTTTGTTAGACACACTAAGGAAGGAGCGCGTGCAACCTTGTGTAAGTTTTGTTTTGTTAGTCAGCGAAGCTTTAGGTAAGGTGTGTTGAACGCCGAAGATTTCTTTATTTTGGGGTTTTGTTTCCAGTTAGTTTAGAGGGTGGAGAATTAGTTAGTGAATGTTTTGCTTTTGTTATTTTTCTTTGTTTGGCACCGCTCATTTTCTTATTCTCTGAGGCTTTTCAAATTAGCATTATTTTTCTTTTCTTTGCATATAGCTGTAAATAAGGTTTTGGTTGGTTTGTTTTCATTTATGTAAATTATATTTCCTTTTGTAAATAAAGCAAACCACTTATTATGTCAGTTGTCCTTGTGTCATTCTCCCCCAGTACTCCTCAGAGACCAAAATTATAGAATTGTGTTTACATTTTATTATGTACGTCTTCCTCATACCTCTATGCCATCAGGAGACATAACAAACATATAAATTTATCTTAGTGTCTTAATTGTTTACATTTTAACAATCCATTAGCTATTTTTTGATCCACTGGTTCACATTTAAAAATATGTAGCAAAAATAGCAGATGGGATTATTGAAAAAGCAAATTCGTTCTCTGCCAGCAAGTTTCACTTTCGGAACTGCAGAAATATAGTGGTTTCCCCGGTAACCGCAGTACATAAAGCTGACATGCAGCGCTCAAGTTTGTTCATTAAAAACGTAGTCTTTTGAAGTTTAATCTATATATTAATCCATATAGCAATTCTTGTCTTTCCATCCCCAAAGAACTTGGGGAAGAGTTTTCATGGCCCTTAAATGTAAACAATTTAACTGAAGATGTTTTAAGGACCCATGGAAACCCTAATAAGAACATAGTTCAGTCCAAATATTTCTGTCATGCATTTTGCAAAAAGCTTTTTTTAACTACGAATTTTACATTTGATATTTGAGGCAAGTGCCACTCTGGAGTCCCCATTGTGAGCATTTTTTGTGTTGGCGATTTAAATAAAATACAGATTTCCAAACAGTCCAAACATATGGGTATCCCCTTGAACTTGGTAAAAAGATAATCTGTTTACCATTTTGACTGGAAAATACTGTTTTCATGGTAATTTTTTCATTGTAGTTGTTTATCGACCCCCAGGAACACAAGGTAACTTCTTGGATGAATTACATGTGCTGCTTTCAACCTTTCCTGAAGATGGTACTCCCCGCTAGTTATGCTTGGAGAATTCAACATAAATAGATAAACCTCAGGCTGCAGACTTCCACACTCTGCTGGCCTCTTTTGATCCCAAGAGAGAGTTACTGTAACTATGGCTACTCACAAATCAGGCAACCAACTGGACCTTATTTATACACGACACTGCCTCCACAGATTTGGTCTTCTGCTGCTGTAGCCCATCTGCTTTAGGGTTCGACGTGTTGTGCATTCAGAGATGGTATTCTACATACCTTGGTTGTAACGAGTGGTTATTTAAGTTACTGTTGTCTTTCTATCATCTCTAACTAACCAGTCTGGCCCATTCTCCTCTGACATCAACAAGGCATTTTCGTCCACACAACTGCCGCTCACTGGATATTTTCTCTTTTTCGGACCATTCTCTGTAAAACCCAGAGATAGTTGTGTGTGAAAATCCCAGTACATCAGCAGTTTTTGAAATACTCACATCAGCCTGTCTGGCACCAACAACCATTCCACATTCAAAGTCACTGAAATCTCCTTTCTTCCCCATTCTGATGCTCGGTTTGAACTTCAGCAAGTCATCTTCACCACATCTAGATCCCTAAATGCATTAAGTTGCTGCCATGTGATTGGCTGATTAGCAATTTGTGTTACCAAGCAATTGATCAGGTGTACCTAATAAAGTATATGCACACACACACACACACACACACACACATATATATAGAAAATTAGAATTATTAATAAATTAATCAAATAACTCAACCCTGTCACAAGTTTACAACCCTGCAACAATGAGAAAATATATTTATGTGATAGGGTTGAGTTGTTTAAGCTTGACAGTACCCTCCCTTACTATAATATGCCTAAAAATATAAATAAAAAGTATGATACTACTAACAATTTTTTCTGCACCACTATTAAAGAGAGAATAAGTATGATGAGAAATGATGAATGAGAGGAAGATAATAATGCCATTTCTGGTAAATGATATCACCTAATTGTGGAGACTAAATTATTATTGATATAGAATTGTTAGGATTGCGTTGAGACTGAGGGACATACATTTTAAAGTATTTTTGTTTTTAATTATTTTTTTTTACAAAATGTTTTTTTTTTTTTTTTTTTTTTAGAAGTAAGAAAAGCAAATAAACACTTATATAAACTATATACATTTTGTTAAAGGTGACATAGGATGCATTGATACAATTTTAAATTGTTCTCTGATATCTACATGTGGCTTAGGTAAGTGCAAAAATAACTACAAAAATTGAATTAAATGTCCTATTTACAACACAATTATAAGTCCCAAGAATGAAATGGTCTGTTTTTACCTTATTTGGAAGGGTCATGAAAAATAATATTGAGCTCTGGTCTAATTGGCTGTTTCACAGTGCGGCTCATTTTAGTAGCTCACAGCAGGAAGGAAACAAAGGGAAAATACTGTCTCGCAGTTATATCGTTGGGTAATTATACTGTAGCCTATATAAAATTCAGGCATCAGGGGGCAGCTATTAATATATGGGGCATTGAAACTGCTTTCGAACGCATGATTGCTTTTTACTTTAACTTTCAAGATTTGCGATCGCACATGCTCTGTGTAAACTACAGCGGCAGTACTTACTACACATTTTACAAGATCAGATGCTTGTCAGTAGTGTGCAGGATCTGTAAATAATTCATTATCATCCTCAGTCATCTCTCCTTAATCTGTTTATGTGGTAAGTGAAATCTTATGTACTGTAATGTAACAGGCTACCGCTAGCAAGCAGCTAACCATGTGCCTTTAGCGGCTCGCATTATTTTATTAGAATGAGCATTATTTGTTTTCCGGGCCTTTCTGAATACAGACACCAACTCATCCCTGTGCATCACAATACCCTGCATAATTGGAACATAACATTTATTTCTATGATCTGCCATCTTCGCTATTATAGACCCTTTGCAAACACGTGACTACGACCACGTGACGACGCCATGACGGATGGCAGAATCACCGGAAGCACAAGCTAAACAGTAATAGACGAGCGGGAAGTTTCAATCAGTTTAAAATAAACAACACTAAACTTTATGGCTTCTTCTATTCAACAAGCTGTCGTGCCGTTATCGGTCGAGGTAGGGGCATCTGGTAGGAGCTCACAAAGAACGGTATTTGGAGAAGTTGGAGATTGCAGGATTGGGATACCGACCCTTACCTTCTTCCTCCCTCCGTTTTCACAGACCTCATTAAATCGCCAAGTCTGCCCGACTTCATTCCACACGATCTGTACCACTATGTGGTCAACGGGGTATCCCCATACACTGGTGCTGATCTCAAAGCTTTTAAAAGTCTGGATGCTTACCAGTTCTTCGTAGCTGGCTGGGTTACAGGTACGCGATGCTACGCTCACGGCGGTGGGATGTACCTCATAATGGCAAAGGTAAGACATCAATCTAGGGTTTATTTTGTATTAACATCTAATCTTTACTTAAATAAAGATTTATATAACACGTAGCCTATGTTTTTAGAGGACACGGTCGTTCGTGGCTACCCACTTACCGTTGTTCACTGGGTGTGCCGATGCAACTTTCTAATTCAGTGGATCTATAACTCTTTATACCAAGTACCACCTCAGAAAATATTTGGCTGTCCAAGTACCACCATAATGACCAATATTAAAATACAGTAGGCCTAACTATTCAGCTACTGCTCTGCACAGTTTGAACATTAACACTGCACTGTGCTTACATACAAGTAAAAAAAAAAAACCTTAACACTTAAATGAAAATGTGTTGTTACTAAATGTTGTAAATGTAAAACAAACTTTACTCAAATAAAGATTAATTTAAAATGTATTGTTTTAACATTAAATTTAATTTAGTGATTTCTCTGTGTACCACTAAAGAGAGCCCGAGGACCACTAGTGTTACTAGTACCACACTTTTAAGAACCACTGTTTTAATTGATACCTGAACACATCCCAGCTCTGGGAAGTGCAGTTATTAGTTATTGATCACACGTTAATCCATGCAGTAAATCACAGAGTGTATATGATCAGTAGTAACCACACATAATTGTAACATCTAGCCATCTTCTTATCTGTGATTATATTCACTGTAGCCTATGTTAAGATTTGACCAGTTAGACACTGCATAGTATTTAAGATGTATTCAAGGGGCATTTATGGTGTCACTGCAGCAGTAAACAATAACATCACAATAACATTTCAAGTAAAAATAATCTAATTATGCCACTTTCTGTAATTGTAGTTCATCATAGCCAGTCACTGTCTGAAACCCAACTACAACCATGGGTGTCTTTGAAGAAGGATGGGACAGTTGTGTGTGGCCACTGTACATGTAAAGCAGGCCTGGGAGAGGTGTGCTCCCACGTAACAGCTCTGCTGTACGCAATAGACTCTGCTGTTAAACATCTGAAAGACAGAAGCTGCACTGATGGGCCCAGACAGTGGGGACTTCCTCCTGTGAAAGCAGGCAAGGCTCTGTACGAAGAGTGATTGGGAATTGATTTCTCAAATCCTGCCAAAAAGCATTGTGGTGTACACAACAAAAGCCATTCAGGTCGTCCATCTGGGAAGAAAGTGCACTGTAAAAAAGAAAAAGTTAGTTCAACTCAAATTTTCAAGGCAACCGACTGCACAGAATTTTTGAGTTGAAGATATCAACTTAATTTTTTACGTTTTGAAGAACTACAATTATTAAGTTGCGTCAGCTAAGTTTTTCAAGTTCTGACAACTAAATTTTTTAAATTCAAGTTACTGGAACTTTCAAGTCTGTAAAAGCTTACTATTTTGAGTTCAGATTACCATCCCCTGTAATAACTTACTATTTTGAGTTTAAATTACCCCCCACGTTAAATCATCCACTGACAGTAAACCAGTTAATTTATGCATGTTTATTTGAACGACTTTGGCACAAACAGCTTTACAATTCCACAATGTAAACAAGTAATCTTATGCCCAAAA
Source organism: Cyprinus carpio (assembly GCF_018340385.1). Lineage (NCBI taxonomy): Eukaryota > Metazoa > Chordata > Actinopteri > Cypriniformes > Cyprinidae > Cyprinus > Cyprinus carpio. Next base: position 5,925,962 of record NC_056574.1, on the reverse strand, counting down.
GCAGATACATCAGGTTTCAGTACCATAATATGGGCAATGTAAACAAGTAATCTTATACCCAAAGCAAATACATCAGGTTTCAGTACTATAATATGGGCAGTTTTTATTTTTTACTTTCCGACTCTTGTTGAGACCTTACAAATAATGCAGTATTGACAAAGATTACAGATAAACAGTTGTATAGTGCCTAAGAACAGAAATGTGTAAATCCCCAGCTGAAAAAGCCAAATTATCTGAACTTTCTGAACTTTGAAATTAGCCAAAAATGCAAACATACAGGCTATAACAGTAATGGTGAAACACAGCTTGCTTCTACTGAACAATCAATACCGTAGTCTCTTGACAGTAATATGACAGATACTCATAAAAGATTTGTTTTTAGTTCAAATAAAGCACTTGTGTCCAGAGCAAATAAGGCACATGTCAATAAGTTGGGGAAATCAAAAGGAACAACATAAAAACTAAGGTGGTCTATGTGAAGACTTACAATATATCCAAACATACTAAATGAACAGACATGATAAAAGAAATCTTCCCCATGGACACTTGCCACACCAGCAAAGATGCAGACTATAACAGCAATGCTGAAACAAAGCTTGCTTCTACTGAGAAACAATCAATAGTCTCGTGACAGTTATATGACAGAAACAAATAACAGATTTGTTTTTAGTCAAAATAAAGGAACAACATAAAAACTATAAGGTGGTCTATGTGAAGACTTACAAAATATCCAAACATACATTATAACATTATAAAATAAATCTTCCCCATGGAAAATGAATCACTGGTTTAACAGCTTGGTCTTGAAGCTCCGGACACGCTGTGAGCAATTGGTGGACATTTCCATGAAAATGTGCTGGATAGTTTCAAAGGTATACCTGATGTCTTTTGGGAACTCCATGTTGAGGGCATAAAGCAAGCCAAAAAGATACGCAAGCACAATCGGGGTGTCTGGGATGTCTTTCAGGACAATGGTTTCCTCCAACACAAGGGCAATATTAATGACTGCGTCGTCATCATCATCAAGTACTGTGAGGACCCCCATCTTGATGCCTTTCATCTGTTTGTCATCTGCATCAGTTGCCTGACAAAACAAAAACACCACTGAAATAATGTCCTGTAGAAAACTAGTCAATAAAGATTGATGTCTATTTGTGTATGGCCTCTTTGCTACACAACACTACTAAAAGCTGAAGGTCTGTTTCTTTTTGTCTTGTAAGGATAAGTTCACTATTTTGCACTTTGAGCCCCCTTTCTGGGTTATCTTGGATGAAATAGAGTGTTTGATGAACACTCAACGAACACCACTAACCAATCGGTAAGCTGCACATCTTTGAAAACTAACGTTAAGGGTTGATTTAAAGACAGGTTTGTGAATGCATGTAGCTAGCCATTAATGAAGCATGGCAGGGCCGATTCTAAATCAGCCAAAAGCTCAAGACTGGACCAATAGTCAAAATTCTGGTGTCAAACACTATTTCATCAACCCAGAGAGGGGGATCAAAGTGCAAAACCGTGAACGTATCCTTTAAATATTACTGTATTAGTCAATCAAGATGGAACTCGCTCACCAATGCAGCTGATGCAAAAAAAGAATGAAGTTATATTACATCAAAAGTGCAGACTGCTAGCTTGGTAGTTCCTTCTTGATTAATGGTTTAAATATTAGTGGACAAACTGAAGAAAAGGGCTTGTAGTCAATATAACAACCTGTTTGTCAAGCATTTCCAAAAGGGTTTCCATCTCTCGACTAAAGGAGCCCTTCCAGGCACGATACAATTTCAGCAGACGAGGGGTGAACATCTCAAGGGCAGCTTTAAATGTTCCCATCAGGTCCTTTGTGGTCACACGAGTGAACTCTTGACAAATCTGAACGAAACAAATGCAATACAAATACAACAAGCTGATAGTGTGATTTCATTATTATAATTAAGACTACAAACTCTCATCCGTGATACAAATGAACCTACATACACTATTATGAAAAAAACATAACACAAATGTAAACAAATGCACCAAGTTCAAGAAAAAAAAAAGATGCCTTACCTGTTCTTCAAGAAATAGACCGGGCCACCTCTCCAGAACCTCTGAGACCATGGGCTCCATCTCTACAATCTCCATTCTCCTAAGGGAGAATGTGATGTCCATCTTCTGTCTGATGAACTCCATGTCCTTGTTTTTCTTCTTCATGGCTTCAACCAGGGAAGACCTCAGGTTTTCCAAGTCATCCTCAGTGTAGCTTTCAGGATGATCTGGTACATGGTTGACCTCACCTCGTTTTGTTTTTTCAAGGAAAACCTTCCCTCCGGACCACCATCCCCATCATCATCATCATCTCTTCTTCACCTGTTGACACCATGATCATCTGCCTCCTCCCTTCTTGATCTCCTGTTGACACCAACCTCATTACATCCAGCTTGACGTAGTTTTGATCTGTAGTTCCCCATCTTGTACTTTATGCTGGTTGTCCATCCCGCATATCCAGTACCACCACCAGGCTCTTGGAGGCAGGGATGTTTGTTGACAAGTTCAGCGGCAACAGAATCGAACTCATGTTTTTCAGGGTAGGCTTTCACGGAAAATATTTCTTGTGCCAACTTGTTCAGAATCTCTTTTTTCACATCTCTGGTTACATGTAAACCCTTCCCTAATATTTCAAACGTGTCATTCCCCTTGCGGAGTATCAGTTCAACATTATATGAGAATTGTGGTACTGGGAACAGAGTGGGCCACTGTGAAACGTTCCTCCTATATGTCTGCACAACTGAAGATAAGCTGTGGATTGAGTCTGGAGATCCAATGATGGCTGTGTCAAGGGAAGAGATGGAGGATGACCGAGTTGGTGTTGGAGGTGGTGGTGATGGCATGTCCTCATTGCTCCACAGAATATGCAAGACAGCCTTTTCTGAAGGTAACTCTGCTATGTCAATCAGGTTGCAAACTGCCTGGCCAAAGTCTGAGTCTTCATACTGTATACAGAATTCACCAACAAGTTCAAGTTTTTGACACAGTTCATTCTACAGTTCCTCTAAAGTTTCAGGAACTTTGGTCAGCCGAATCTTACGGATGAGTTTGGGATTTATGTGGACCAGAAGCAACAACGCCTGTGAGGACAAAAGAAGAACAGATATTTGCATGACACTTTAAACTGAAGCCATATACAGTCATGGCCAAAAGTATTGGCGCACCTCAAGAATTGTTGATTTTTAAGCAAAATTCGCACACTTTTGAAGGTTTTTTGATAAAATAACCAAACCAGGATATTTTCAATAGCTCAACACAACTGAAACAACAATTGGTTTCCCCAAATGTAACAGAATATATCACCAAAATACTGCGGGAAGTGAATACATGGTCGAAAGTATTGGCACCCTTCACAACAAGTGTCTTTTGCCGTGATAAAAGCACACTTTTCATTGTTAAAATCCAGTGCTAAGGTTATGGGTAGTCAGACATCAGCTGTGGTACCACCCTTGAGAAATATCAGCCCATTTCTAATGGACAAAAATCTCCAGTTTACTCACTATACATCTCTGTTCGTTTATATGGACAGTATGAGGTTTTCTTCAAGTAGAATCACGTTTAATCACGAGTTTTGCTTGAAAACCAACACATACGGAGGGATGCCAATACTTTTGGCCATGACTGTACCTGGAACACTTAAAATCAAGTCATTAACAATTGATAAAATTATGAAAACATACAAACAGAAAGGTGCTTGCCATTTCAATTTACTGCAGCCAAGCCCTTGGGGTCACCATTAAAGTTCTAGCAACTTGGTATGCAGCCAATGGGTGGTAGTCGTTCAAAGTCTCTGGATCCAGGATCTCTAAATCTGAGTGACAGTTATCCATGAGTTGGTAAGACTGATAATGTTCCATGTACCAAGATGATAACCTTGTGGTGACAAAATACACTTTCCACCACTTGTCCACCAATTTGTGTAGTATTCTAAAGAACTCTGGCAGTCCACTGCATTCACCCGCAGACACTATCATGTCCCTCACATACTGGGTCCCATACAAATGTACTTCTTTGGCAAGAGACACATCATCTTCATTTGGGTACTTCTTTTCTAGTACTGTCCTGAGCTTTTCATCTAAAGGTGATATTTTCACTCTATCTACACTACCAACATGCAATTTTGGCTTGAGCAATTGCTGTGTGTCAAGAAGATATGCCATGAGCTGTTGAGGCTTAGTGGAAAGGGTGAGTAGTACATTCTTAAAACAGTGAGCATCATTAATTGCCTGTTTGAAAAAACTATGCTTAGACTCAAATCTAAACATCCACAGATCCACTAATGGCTCAAAGCACTGTGTGAGATGCACATAGTGATCAATGAAGTGATGCTTTGGTTTCAACTTAAATCCAGGAAAGGTGTCAGTGAGTAACTGTCGATGGTCAGACAATTTATTCCCTAAGTAACAATGTTCCCTCTGATAATGTAGTAGACACCGTAATCTCCACAATCTCTTTAAGGTCCATTAAAATTTCCCATGACTGCTCTTGTTCAGGTATATAGCTCCCGATCAAGAGAGGTAGCAAATGTAAAAGTGCCCAGTTTTCATGTCCGTTACCGTTTACCTTTCCAGATGCAAGGCTTGTCTTTGTAATTGCCTGTGGCTTGTTGACCAAATCAGAGAATTTGTATGGAAACTGTTTTATGCGGTTATTCAGTCCATCGAATGTAATGAAACCTTTTCTAATCCATTCTTTCAAACACAAACTTAACTCCACTGTGACAACACCTTCAAATAGATCCTGCAAAAGATCAGGGGGAAATCCAGTAACTGGGTGGAAGAAAGACAACTTACTTAAAGCACAGGATGATTTAACCCCATTCACACATGGCTTAGGCTTATCAGTCAACTTGAGTTGTTCCACAAAAGAATCGTGTTGCGTCACAGTTCTCATTGGAAAGTTCCTTGGCTCACAATTTCCAATTTAGTCTCGAGTGATGCAACAAAATCTGCAGAATTTTTCGACATTGAAAGCTTCCTGAAAACCTGTTAAGCTATGTGCACCAAGGTTATCAGCACAGACACAGAACACTGTTCCCTTTACAAACGTATCTAGAGCCTCAATATACATTCCTATCTTTTCAAGAAATCCAAGATCCTTAATCAAAGGATAAAGAAAGCCATCATACCCAAATTGTCTGACATCGACAGTTTTTCCAAGACAAGCCAGTTGAATTAGGGGGAGAGTAGAGCGAAACTTGCTTGGTAAATTCCACAAAATCCAATAGACAGCAGTAATTTTATGGATATTTTTTGAGGACCCCAAAGGATTACATAGTTCCAGGTCATCTATGTAAAGTCCTATAGAGATACTTGCATCTTGCACACCCAGAAGACCATAGTCTTTGTAGTACTGTCCGTCTCGAAAAGAGCAAAATTGACCTGGGTTGTCCCCCTGACTAAACACCAACTTCTCCACAAAATCTGGCTGTCTCAACAAAGTTCCAAGAACCTGGATGATTGAAACATAAACAAATGTTTGTTTATGGGTTATTTTATATGTATACAGTAGGCTGAATTACAGGGAACTTATCTTTAAAAAAAAGATTTCTTCTGTGATCAGTGGCCAATGCACCCTTTCCTTGAGTGCTTACAATTAATGGATTTGTTTCCAAGACAGCATCATTAATCTTATGGAGAACACTATCATCTAATTCAATGCCGTGTTCTGCAAGCACTGCTTTGATACCTTGTTGAGAGTGGGATTCTGCATAAATGTCATGTAATCGTCGATAAAAGCCTTTGAAACGTATGAAGTGCTTGTAATTATATGTCAGTACATCACAGAAACAACTGAAACAAAGATCTAAAAGCAGTTTAGCAGCAAACTTTTTGAAAACTAATATTTATGTAATTCTCAAAACTTTTGGCCACGACTGTACATACTCCTTTTCTTGGACATCTGAATTTCCAGAACTACTTGGAAGTGTATCTTCCTCACTACAGATACCTAATGGCTGGTCAGAGGAATCTGTCTCAGTGGACACAGGTTCATTGTCTAAGTCTGCTGTTAAACAGGTTCTGATATCACCATGCTTGTGTTTCCTACTTTTGTGTGAACTAAAAGTCTTTAGTTGTTTGTTTTAAAACTACATCTCAAGAAGGAGCAACACACAGTCTCATGTTTTTTAAATGGTGTCCAAGGTGTGTGAAGAAAGACTGATGCGTGCAGATTTCCCGGAATTCACATAGATCACAAAAAAATGTTAATTTATCTTGTATCTTGGCTGTCCTACAGTGTGATCTGGTCAAATGTGACTAAGGCACCAGGTGTTTTAAAAGTACATACACAGTCACTGTAAACACACGGCCAGTAAGCTCCTCTTCTGTGCCTGAGCTGATGGTGCAGACGCTCTTGACTGGCTCTGGCAAAGCTGCAGAAGCGACACTTAATAGAAAACCTAGCACAAAAATAAGAGGAGAAAATGAACACAGTGACATACTTCGCAACCGTTTACGTTAATGCTGTTGAGCTTCAGGGCTAAAACACACAAAGGTCGCATGCTAGAAGCTATAGCTACATAGTTAATTACCGTATCAAACCAAAGTTTTGCATCACAGTTTTAGCACGTTAGTTCTCCCTTGGTTGCAGCGCATGGTCACGAGCAGCAAGCAATGTGAACTATAACCACCGCCGGTGCTTCGGTTTAATGTCAATGAGCAAAGCAGACGTGCATAAAACAATGCCATCATTCATCGAGAATAACAAACATAACGGCAACACAAATCTTTCAATTAATATGTGGACACTAATTATATTGAGCTTAGCTGTTCAAAATAAGCTAACTTCTAACCGATTAGCTAGTGGGGGATTTTGTATTGCCATAAATGCCTCGCCTGGTTATGATTTATCGCTTTTGTTTCCCGCAATGAAATGTAATACAAATATCAAATGCATATACATATTCATACGATTAGCTTACCGTTAGAAGGAATGTTTTATTTTATTGTCAGTGAATGCAAAAATCTTAGTAAGGTGAACAATTTTGAGTTGTCGTTTTTACAGTGTATGTGTGTCTGCAGCAGCTATAGAACAATTCTACAGGGCTCTGGATAATGCTCCAAACCCTTCAGAGAAGAGTGGTATCATATGCATATTGCCGCACTACTGTAAACAGTTTCAACCAAAGGTGGTGTCTCTGGGTCTACCACAGCCCCTGACCGATTTGTACAGTGCTCAGAACCGGAAGCTGTCTGCCTCTGACCTTGAGAAAAAATGTGATGCGGTATTCAATGATATGGAAGTCACACCAGAGCAGGTATATTCATCCCTTTTAATCTCATATGACTAAAATGTGCATGAAAGTGTCATGTCATTAATTTCTTCATGTATAATTTGAAATGTTGTAGGCAGTTAAAGTTGAGAAAGAGACACGACAACAGGTAAAGTCAAGGCTGTGGTTTGACATGAGGGCTGGTAGGGTGACGGCATCCAGGTTCAAGTCAGCTGCAAGGACAGACCCTACAAATCCTTCCAAATCCCTAATTAGGCAGATCTGTTAGCCTGACTTATGCAGATTTTCAACAGTTGCAACCAGGCATGTGACATAATGACACAAACATACAATTTCAGATTTTAATCTCACCATCGTGTAAGTGAGTAAAGAAATTAGATGTGCTTTAAACTGTTATGTATCAACTATGGAAATGTATGCAATACATTTTGTGTTCTAATGTAGAGGGCCCCTGGGTTGTAAAAAAAAAAAAAAAAAAAAACACAAGCCAAATGCATTTATCATTGGAATATTTATTGCAGTCAGTGTTACAAATTCTCAACATTAAGTTATAAACATGATGAAAAAGTGCATCCCTCAATTTCTTTGAGTGCCCTTATCTATTTGTCCTCCCAGGTGTATGGTAGAGCTGCACGATTAAAAGATCGCGACCTTGATTCAAACACCCACGCGATCTTATTCCTGAATGACCACAGTCTTTTATGCCCGTGTTTCACATCGCAAGCATCAGTGGAGCATGAACAGCACCCTGTATTTTGTCATTTGCAAGCAACTACGGTGAACAAGAACCATGTATTTGACAGTTTAAAAACAACAAAAAATGTGAACGAGAAGTTACTCACGAGACTCACTTGACATCTGTGTGTGTGTGTGTGCTTCAAATAAGTGCGCTCAGAAAACGATCCATTAGAAGTTTAACCTGATATAGCTTTAAAAAGCGTGGAAATAATAAATGCTGCCACTGAAAACGTAAAGAGCAGCTGACATGAATGAAGCAGCTTCACAAACAGTCTTTTCAACCACACATTATCGTTATTTATGCATTACACAAATTTAGATAACGGTATACAAGTTTACTGGAATAAAAGTTTATAGTTTGGGTATAACACAGTAGGCTACTGATAAGTAAAATCATCTTTTAAAAAAGTTTTTTTGACACTTGTATTGTATTGCTTATTACACCAGGTGGAGGCGACAAGTGAGTGTGTCATTGAATCATTAATTAAAAAATGTATTCACAAAATCTTTCTTCAGAATCGAGGGAAAATTGTGATCTCCATTTTACTCAAAAAAAAAAAAAACATGTGATTCTCAATTTATCCAGAATCATGCAGCTCTAGTGGTGTAGGTCCTATTTATTCCTAAAGTTCCTGTTATATTGTTCCTGTTAAATTTAATTTACACCTTTTTAAACTAGTCTGTGTTGAATATGATACAAGAGAATATTATGTGCTATAAAGATTAGGCCAATTTTTGGTACTGGCATCTATAGTACTTATAGTTCTTAGCGAAATGAGAGAATAAATCCAATGTAAAGGGCACTCAAAGAGCTACGATAACTTGATAACATTATTTTTCTAATTGTCAGATGGGGATGTGAACATGAACAAAAAGCCAGAGAGACGTATGAGGCTTACGCTGCACAACAGCATCAGGACCTGAGTGTTTGTGACGCCGGTCTCCACATTGATCCCTCCCGTCCCTACCTTGGAGCATCTCCAGATGCCTTGCTGTCTTGCTCCTGCTGTGGCGATAGCATTTCGGAGATCAAGTGCCCACACTGTGCCAAAGACACCGGAGTCCTCAGCGCCTCTGAAAAGAAACATTTCTGCATTGAGAACACAGATGGTACATATGCACTTAAAAGAGATCATCAGTACCACTACCAGGTGCAAGCCCAGTTGTTTGTGACGAGGCGGAAGTTCTGCGACTTCATGGTGTGGTCTACATCCAATTTTTTCTTACAGAGGATTTTGCCTGATGCAGACTTTTTTACAGAAGCAGTGCAAAAGGTCGAGGCCTTCTATAGGTAAGCCATTTTATCTGAGTTATTGGCCAAGACACATTCATGCCCAGATAGACTACTGTCAGACAAAACACAAGAATTGGAGTAGTAGGGATAACTATATGCTTTACCCTTATTTTAGTTTTTGAAGTGCTGTTAATAACAAAGTGTTTATGAAGAATAATTAATATGATTTAAATGTGTATGTACGTATAATCAAACAACAGTACCCGTTACATTTTACATGCAATATTCATTTATAAAGGAAAACAGCATGGTCAAAAGTTTGAGGGCTGTTTTTTTATTTTATTTTATTTTTTTAGAAAAACACCTTTCAACACGTTTATAAAAGCCAACCTAAATTACATATTCAATTCAATAATTTATTGCCATGTCAACAAGTTGATAGGAATTTGTCTTGGTACAACTCTCGGACGTAAATAACCTAAAAGACAAACATCATAAGTACAAAAAAACAGACAATGTTCACCAACAATACCCAGCAACCAGTAAGACATTAGACTAACACCCCGCAGAAAAAAGACAATACCCCTCGGCAGAGAAAGTGCACAGTGCATACAGTTGATAAAGTGCTGCTAGCAGTCAGTGCAAGTTCAGATGTCTGATAGCCAGAGGGTAAGTGCTGTCTCTGAAACGTGATGTGGAAGTCTTAATGCTTAGTCTTAATGAGTGGTTGTGTGACCGAACCAGACAAGCATGGAAAAAGTGAGCACGCTTTCAATAGTTGACCTATAAAAGTGGGTCATGGCAATTCTGCTGACTCTAAACTTTTTGAGCTGCTGCAGAAAGTATAGTCGCTGGTGAGCTTTACTGATCTTAAAATTAGTGTTGAGCTCCCATGATAAGGATTCCTCGATTATGGTCCCCAGGAACTGGAAGGAAGTGACCCTCTCCACCTCCACCCCATTAATGGAGAGCGTAGGGAGGGGACTAGAGGTCCTTCTAAAATCCACAACCAGTTCCTTGGTTTTTGAGATGTTAAGTATCAAGTTATAGCTTTCGCACCATTTCACCAGCCCCTCCACTTCTCTGCGGTAGTCAGACTCATCTCCATTAGTAATAAGACCAACTACAGAGGTATCGTCAGCAAACTTAAGCAACGAAACCGAACTGGTGTGTGATTGACAGAATTGTGTGTATAAAGAGTACAGATGTGGGGAAAGGACGCAGCCCTGAGGGGCGCCAGTGTTCAAAAACTTTGACTGTGAGACGAAATCACCCATTTTAACCACCTGCTTCCTATAGCATAGAAAGTTGAAAATCCATTTGCAAAATGATGTTCTAAAACCTAGCTCCTGAAAAGTGTCGATCAGCTTCACAGGAATGATGGTGTTGAACGCAGAGCTAAAGTCCACAAAGAGGACACGTACATATGTAGAATTTAACTCCAGATGTTGAAGAATAGAATGCAAACAGAGTGAAACTGCATCATCAACACTCCTATTTGCTCTATAAGCAAATTGGTGGGGGTCAAATGAAATACTAGACAGGTGTTTACATATCAAACGCTCAAGGTATCAAAACGCTATCAAAACGACAGTAGAAGTCATTAAGCCTTCCAGGAAGAGAGGGGTCACTGACTGGATCATGGTGTTTGATCTTATAGTCAGTAATGTCCTGCAGCCCATGCCAGACACCTTTGATGTCATTTGCATATAGTTTATTTTCAAGCTTAGCTTTATAGGAAGCCTTGGATTTCAACACAGCTCGCTGAAATTCATATTTCAGTAATTTGTATTGTACCATATCACCACTCTTAAAAGCAGCCTGTTTTTTCTTACATAGCACTCTCACTACATTATTAAACCAGGGCTTACTGTTATTAAAGACATGAACAGCTCTTGTAGGAATACAAACACTCTCACAAAATTGAATACAGGATGTGACGGTATCAGTAAAGATGTTAAAGAGCACCTATCATGGAATTTTGAAATTTACCTTTCATGTAGTGTGTAACATAGATCTAAGTGAACAAAAACATCCTGCAAAGTTTGAAATATGACAGTGCACCGTATATAAAGTTATTGTCTTTCAAAAGTAAGAGTCGACTCTGAGTCATTTTTATGAATCGTTAGAAGACCGAAGCTTGTTATTAATAATTGTTGCTTTTACGTTTTATGTAGCATGCTTAATAATTGTTTGGTTTGTTGTGTAAGCACCGTTTAGCTTCTAGGTCTTCAATGACAACTGTATTGAGATATGTGAATTGTTTGTCGTTGTGTTGTCTGATCAGTATTTTAAAGTTGCAAATTGTTTCTGTGTAGTTGTAGCCCCAGTTAAATAACTATTACTATGTTAATTTTTTTATATATGCTTTCTATCTTTTCAAAGTACATATAATGTGTTTCCAGGTAAAGCACAATATTACTGTCTTACTGAAGTAGTTCTAAAAATTCGCAGTGAACCTAAGAATATGTCGAGTATTGTAGACTGACGTCATTCTAATTACTTTGTTTAATAATAAAGAATGTAGTGTAGCACACAGACTTTATAATAATTGTGAAACTGCTGTTTATTGTGCTGCACTGGCAGTTACAGGGTTAATGCGGGAGAGATGAGTGATTTCGGCTGGTGCTCCTGTGAGCGTCTTTTGTCTGTCGTTCTTCAAACATTACAGTAGACATATTTTGGTTTACAAACTGTATTGTTTAATCAGTTAGTCACGTTAGCACTCGGCTAACGTATCCACCTAGTGTTCACAGTTTAGCAGCTAAACTTTAGCTGTGGGCACAATTCGCTTGCATAAGTGTTTTTGTATTTTATGTCATTATAAGAACGGATTGATTATATTATTGTTTTATGTAAAGGTGCTCTGTCAATGGTAGCGCTGGCTAACTGGCTCAAGGACTCATCTCTGAGCCAATCACAACAGGTTTGGCCAGCTGACCAAACAGAGCAGAGTAGGCATGAGGAAGGGAGGGGCTTGCTCCGAACTTGCTTGAAACGAATCATTTCCTAATCATTGGCAAATGACTCTAATATTAAATGTATATTCTGAGAAAATTACAATGTTTTCTGATCTTAGATGCATTTAAACCTGTTGTAGGGCACTCCAACACAATATTAGGACACTTTAAAATACCATATGACCTGCTCTTTAATATCCTGACCATCAGACCAAAAATTACTCCATACCTTGGAGTCTAAGCAGTCCTGTAATGTGTCTATGGCTTGTGGGGACCATTTCCTAAAAAGTTTAACAGTTGGTTTCGCCACTTTAAGTTTCTGGCGATATTTTGGTATAAGAAAAATAGTGTTGCGGTCGGACTCACCCAAAGGGGCCCTGGCTACAGCATGATATGCCTCAGAAATAGGAGAATAGCATTGATCCAGTGTTTTATCCTTCCTGGTAGCGATCTGGATTTGGGGTTTGTATCTGGGGAGTGCCTTCCTCAAGGAGACATGGTTAAAATCACCCAGCACAAACATGGCAGCATCGGGATTGTTGTTTTCAACCTCCGTGAAGAGCAGCCGGAGCAGAGGCGTCTGGGGGAATATAAATAACCATCCGGACAACAGAAGAAAACTCTCGAGGCAAGTAGAAGGGCTTACATATCACAGTGAGAGACTCCAACTCTGGAGAGCAGGTTTGTGACAAGTTTTTGCAGTCCGAACACCAGTTGTTATTGATGTAGCAGCCAACCCCACCTCCACATAGTTTTTGTAAGCACGCAGTGCAGTCTGCACAGTGTAGAGAAAAGCCTGCTAGTTGTAACATGGACTCGGGAAACTTTCAGCCAACCAGGGTCTCAGACAGGCAGATAGCGGAGGCGTCCCTGAAATCTCTCTGTGTACGAATGAGCATAGAAAGTTAATCCATTTTGTTTGCCAGGGAGCGGACATTGGAAAGAATCAGGCTAGGTAGAGCTGGGCGGTAGATGCGACGCCTAAGCCAGACAAGAGCGCCACCCCTCACACCCCGCTTCCGTGTCTTCCAGCGTTGTTTAAGCCGCTCCTTATGTAGTTGGCAATCCGGCGGTAGATCGGGCAGGAAAACGGGCATGCTGTCCCGAATATGAAGTAATGGAGATCTGTCATACTGAACAATACCAAGGCTGGGTTCTAGGAACATGCAGGACAACACCAAACAAACAAACAAAACAGAGAGTAGTACCGGGTCGCCATTGAACGGCGCCATCTCACAAGCACTCCGACAAGCTCAGCGATTAACGTGTACACTCATATACAATTTCCTTTGTAACGTTTGTCCTGCATGTTTAAATTAAACACAATGTGTGAATGTGTGGGGGAACTGACACAGAAAAACTGACCAATTACCCTCTCAACATGTATGCGTACTGCTGCAAGTTTTCTGGAATCTTCCAGTTCAACAGCGCCCAGCTGTTTTTTCCCCCCGTGTAAAGGCAGGAGTTTCCCTCGCACAATACAAGCCAACTTGTTCCTGAATCCTAAAGCCACGGTCTGCTAGGATCAAGTCTCCTGGTAGAAGATTATCCAAAAACCCACTGTTTGCTGTAATGTGAGCATCAGTTGTCCGCCCACCCCAGCCCTTGGAGATGAAGGAGATTATCCCTTGTGGAGTTATACCCATTAGGTATTTTATGGTGTTGTGCGATTTATACTGAGAGTATGTCTGTGTCCTTGCCTTCAAATCTTTAGGTCTGTCGATGGTAATTTAAAAAGTCTATTACGGACATGCAATGCTTAAAAGACTTTCTGAAACACATTGGCAGAGATGTTTGGACATCATCTCTTTCAGGCCATACCACACACACAGGTACTAAATTGTCATTTAGTATATTAATGACGTTTGTAAAAACTCTTGAAATTGTACACATATGAACACCAAACAGATATGACAAAAAAGCAATCGGAAGGTTAAGCCTGATCCTAATTAATTTTAACAGCAGCTGGTGAAAGAAAGTGATGTTTGCCGTATCCTTAAGTAATAGCGTTAACAGATCAATCATTGCTATAAACACTTTATAGTTGGGCAGTCCTGTAAAGGTTTTAAGTTTGTCTGTGCTTTCAAAAGTGCTCTGTTCCAGATCTGAGGGCTTCAGCTTCTCCTTCAGAGTGAAGGTATCACCCCGGAGTTGCTGACACTCAAATTCAAGCAACTCAGTGTAGTCTGAAGTGAGGTCTGTTTGGCACATTGCATCACATTTGACACTAGGTTCACTTATACTAGCCTCTTCTACAATCTTGTCTTCAGCCTCACCTAACGCATTCATCTCAGCGGAGAGATTGAGTGCCCTTGCAGCTTCACGTTTGGACAACTCCTGCCTCTTCTTTTTCTTCATTGCCTCTCTGACCTGATACTTCCCTAGACTTCCCAGGGCTCGTCGCTTCTCAGGGGACTTGGTGTGCACAAACACTGATGGCACATAATCAGGGGATAAAGGGTCATCACTTTTCTGTCCTGATAAAAGAAATCAGTAAGTCGGTCGTCAACTGCCATCCATAGGACTTAACTGGAATATGAGTGAGCTTAAATATGACATCAGCCTAGTCATAAAGCCTAGTCATATCAGCCTGAGTACCACCAAGAGGGAGCTAGGGAACCATGGTCCCAGCCTATAACTATCCTGACACATCATCCATTTTCTATTCGTAAAGTAAATTCCGGTTAAACCACAAAAACAACCACTGGATGAGAAAATGGTATTTTACAATAATATTAGCACTGGGTCTCGGTACCCAACCCTAGTAATAACCACTTGTGTCAGATACAGATGACACTCTTTTGAGACACTGATCAGTGTATTCCTGACATTATGCTACATTTGTGAATGGGTAGACTAAACAGCACTTACTTGCCCATAACACAGGCTACTCATGTTACAAATAACATCTTGACTGGGTCTCCATCTGGACATGGGTAACGGTATGGTATTACACAAATGAAGCACAAATAACTGGGAAATACATGAATGTTACCTTGTAAAAAATGCTCGCTGCAAATCCTGGAATACTTGGAGGGCTGCCAGTTCTTTCGGCTGATAGCAGCAACCCATCTCTGCCTTCTCTCTCCATCAAATGGTATTCGATAAAAAGATATATTGGCTTTACCCTGTCTATTAGCACAGCCCACCGCACAACAAGAAATAACCATTTTATTACATGAACGAACACGAACTTGTACTCGTATGGCTTGCCGTCCGTCCTACATCATAGCTCTTCTCCCGTCCGTCATGGCGTTCAGAATTTGCGGGAGTAGAGTGTGACGTCACGTTCAAAGGGTCTATACTCGCTTGCTTCTTCACAATACCTGAAGAACTTCTGATGAATCGGCTGTACAGGTTCGGCTGGCAGCTGGCATAGAACATGGCCGGGGATATGCAAATATTGGGGGCGGAACTATTAGTGATCCCGACTGTAACATCACAGTCTTTTGCATGCACAAGATTTACATAAGGAGGAGGAAACAATGGTTTTTGAGGCTCACGGTATGTCATTTCCATGTACAGAACTGTTATTACTCAACTATGCCAAGGTAAATACAGTTTTCCATTCTATGGCACCTTTAATAATTAAGCCTCAGGGACATGACAAAATGCTTGGTTTAAGATAAGGCATTATTTTATGCTAAAAATATTAAAATGCAATAATTGTTTTTATTCATTAATGGACTTACCAAAGTATTGGGAAAAGCTTCAAACAATTCATTTTGGTGAACTACTACCAAATCCCAGGAATGACCCAAAAACTTGTTGCTTTAAAATGAAAAAGATCCCCTCAATGTGAGGACTGCACAAATAAGTGCAGCAATGATAAAGCACAGCCCACTCAAACATTAGGAATAAGATGCACCACATCTGTTCTTAGCTACAGTTTCCATGTACAGTTCTCCACTGGAGGTCACCTGTCTGCTTTTTGATCAGACATTCGTACAGGGTACGTCAGCAGCGTTTAGGGGAAGGGTCCAAAATCCATCCATTTTGCTGAAGAAACACCAGTCAAAAGATTGGAATTTAAGACCTACACAAGGCCTTCTTCCTATTTCACTCAAAACTATCTAAAATTAGGGTTTTTAACATCAGCAAATTGTGATCATCTACTTCCCAATTCTCCAGAGCAGTACTAACAATAAGTGAAGGAAAAATATAATCATACCCAAGAATCATCTTGGAAAGAACTGTGTATTCCCCTCTTAACTCCCCATGTCCTTCTGCAACAAAATGCTGCATCATTCTTGTAGATTTCACTTTACTACTTTGGCTTATAACTTACACACTGCTACTCAATACATGGCCCAACTTTGTATATTCAGCAGACAGCAAACGTGAATTTAAACATAGTTTTATAATAGGAGATAATGTCTAGTAACTCAGACTCCTGTAAATGCATAAGAAATAAATGTTTAATTATAGCTGCAAGCAGCGATGGCGGGCTCAAGCCATCATCGCAAACGCCACCCCGGTGGCATCAGGTAAACTGTGCCCAGCGGGCACATGCATTTACAGTAACCCTCTGGCACTCAGGTTTTAAGGGATACGGCAATTAACAGGTTAATCCGAAGCATCAAGACTTTGAAATCACATTTACAGAATAATATTCATTAAGAAAGTGAAATTAAATGATTAATAAACTATTTATTCGAACTCTTGCTATTTTCTATTCTAATAAAAGTCTTGGCTGTGGAACATCTGTAATAGAGTAGCTGGATGCAAATAAAGTCATGCCCTTTATTTTTTCCCCTGTTTGCTATTTCACATTCCTGTCACTGAAGCGTTGTGGGCAAAACACAGAAGGCAACTGAAACAATGTGGTTTAAGTCAAGGTGATCATTCAGGGTCCAAGCACATTGGTTTGTGTAGATGATGCAGTTACACAATGAACGTGTCTCTTTTCAAGTAAATTATGAGTCCTTATGTGAGTACTATTATATGCACAACATGAAAATATATAACTAATATAGTGTCCCTTCTACACTTTTTCCGTAATGTGTGATAACTTGAAAAATATGTTGTCAATACAATTAAAATAACAAAGTAATGGTATTTAGGAGATGATAGCTTTTGCATAATTACTATATATTGGGCTTTATTAAAGTTTATGAAAAAAGAAGGAATGTTTATGTTTTATTTATGCACATAAATGAAACAATTTCAAGTCTTTGAACAGATCTTGAAGTATTTGCTATCCTGTGGCGCCATCGAGTGGATAACATTAGAATTGTGGCCATCATTTTTGAACAACATTATGAAAGGGGACAATATTTTTTGAATGATTATAAATATTTAATGATTAGTTTACTGATAATATACCCACATTAAAATCTAATTTACTGATTCTGTATCTTATTCCATGCTTAATCATGAGTTTAATTTTCAATTTACATTTTTAAGCAGTGTTGAATAATTACTATGTGAGTTGCTAAATTTTTTTTTGTTTTGTTTGATTTATTTATTTTTATTATTATTTTTTTTTTTTAGGATTTACATTTAAAAAAATTAGCCTACTTCAAACATTTTAAGCAGCTTGAACAAAACCTGTTAATATTTATTATAGACCACTGTAACTGTCTATAATCTAAAAAACAATTTTTTTTATGAAAATAAAAGTGTGTACACCAGTTAAATTGGACGATAAAGAAATTGCTAACAATAGTTTATAGTGCATGTTTTTAAGTTGCCAGAATCAGCGTCCTTTGGCATGGACAAATCAAATGTAAAATAACATGTCATCGATTTAGTTAAATATAGATTAATTATTGTTAGAGCAAAATAATAATAATAATAATAATAATAATAATAATAATAAATAATAATAATAATAATAAATACATTAATACATACACACATACAAAAAAAAAAAAAAAAGCAGCCAAGACCAACGATTTTCTGTTTTTTATAGATCAAAAATGAAGACAGAAAGCAGCTGGTAAATGCAGTCACTTTAATATTCAAATCCAGTATCATGATCCACTTCAGATTTATTTCTCAAATTTCACGTGGCTGTTTTCGTTTATATTCGCCAAGCGTCAGTGTCAGTGTCTAGCTATCATTAATACTGATATGTGTTCTGAGTTTCATGAAATTCTAAGCATGTTATCTGCCTCAAAATCAGAATATATTATACAGAAAAATATGCCAGTTTGATATGTTGCCATGGCAACACTATATTAGATATCAATATCCCCTCAACAGTTTTACATGGGCCGTGTTTTGTCATTATTCTAATGAAGTTTGAAGCAAATTGAGTAAAAATAAGATGCTGAATTCAAAGCATTTTGAAAATGACACACTTCCTGCTGCCAGTTGGTGGCGCTATAATTTTGACTCCTAATAGTCACATACTGTATATGCGATCGGCATCATACAACGAACAAATTGATGAAGTTTAATTAAAATCGGGAAATTTATGTGGATGTTATTAGACACTTCCTGTTTCTCATTTCTTGCCATAATTTCAACGCCTCGCCACGAGCAAACCATTCGAGATATCAAAAATCCCCTGGCAATTTTGCATCCCCAATGTCTTGAGATCAAATTGACAGAGTTTGATGGCAATCGGGTAAAAAACCTATGACAAGTATATCAAATTCCAGAGCATGCGCTTTTTACACAGCTCTAAATAGCTGACTTCCTGTTGGGCGGAGCCTATGACATGCAATATGAAAGTTGTTTGGCTCAATGAGATCTATATGTGTACTGAGTTTCATATGCATATGTGTGAGTATGTGTGAGCTATACATCAACATTTCTGACTGTGATCCAGGGGGCGCCGTAGAGCCCCTGTGCCACGCCCGGGTCTCAGCCTCTGCGGCCTCCTAATGGCCATAGATTCCAAGGTGTGTGCAAATTTTCAAGAGTTTTTGAGCATGTTAAGGGCCCAAAAAGCCCCCAAAACTTTGACGGAAAATAAGAATACAAACCCCTAAATAGCCAACTTCCTTTTGGGGGGAGCCTATGACATGGAGTACAAAAGTTGTTCGGCTTGATGAGATCTATATGTGTACCGAGTTTCATACGTCTACGAGCAAGTATGTATGATATATGGCCCTCTAAATTCCAGGGGGCGCTGTAGAGCCCCTGTGCCACGCCCGTATTTCAGTCTCTGCCCGGCCCTAATGGCCGCAGATTCCAAGGTGTGTGCCAATTTTCAAGAGTTTTTGAGCATGTTAAGGGCCCCAAAAGCCCCCGAGACGTTGGAAAAAAAAAATAATAATAAATATAGCTGCAAGCAGCAATGGCGGGCTCAAGCCATCAGTGCAAACGCCACCCCTGTGGCATCGGAAAAACTGTGCCCACCGGGCACATGCATTTACAGTAACTCTCTGGCAGTCTGGTTTTAAAGGATTCGGCAATTAAAGGGTTAATCCAAACCATCAAGACTGTGAAAGACACACACACAGAACAATATATAAAACTTTAGTAACACTTTTTAATAAGGTTTCAGTTATTAACATGGACTCTATTAATGAACATGAACAATAATTATATAGCATGTCAATGTCAGTTAATATTTAAAACTTAAAAATAAAAAAAAAAAAAAAAAATCTGTTAATATTAGTTAATGCACTGTGAACTAATATCAACAAACATTAATTATGTGAAAATATATTGTTCATGTTAGTTAATGTATTTACTATTGTTAAAACATGAGACTTTATTATGAAGTGTTACTGAGACCTTTATTGATTTACACCACGTGCATAATTATTAGGCATGTTGATATTGTGATTATTTTCTAAGCACATTTTACCAATTCCAAACGACATCAATCTTAATAACTACCATTAACTTTGTGTTTAATCATTTATGAGTGATATATAATTATCCATGAAGGCTGGAAGAGAAAAACTTCTTTATTATTAGGGTTTTTTATTTTTTTTTTTACTGATGAAATGAGCCAAAAAAAGAGTTGTAACTCAGAATGAAAAGTCAAAAATTATTAAATCCCCATGAGAAATATTCAAAACTATTGCAATACAGAAATTGCAAAATTAAGACATGACCATTGGACAAAAAATGCTGACTGGGACAGGGGGTTACAGTTTTATTTTAAGATTAGTTTATGTACTGTGAAATAACATGAATATTAATATTTTTAATGATAGGATTAACTAACATAAACAGATTGTTCATTGTTAGTTCATGTTAGTTAATGCATGTATTAATGTAAACCAAAGAGAGATTATGATTAAAATGTTGCCAACACATTTCATGATCTATAACCATTTTGAAAAATAATTTTAATGAGCTATAAACATTTGTGAAATGATTATAAAAAAACTATATTACCAGTAAAATTCATTAGCTTTAAAAAATACGCATTATTTTTCTTTGAAAGATTTTTATAAAAGATTTAAATGCTCTTTACACGTTTCTACAACAATTATTTAAAAGTAATCCTAAAGCGCCATCTAGTGGTGGCCATGATTGGTATTACACACTGCACGTTTGGTGTTGCTCTCTGAACCGGTCAGAATGAAGCGCGGCTAAATGGAGCGTGAGAACAGAATACACTGGGCATATTTCCACGTAACTCCAGGTTCACACACTCTGTCTGTAATGCGTATTTTTTCCGAGCCCATATTAATGGATCAGAGCGTTCACACTGCACACGGTAAAAGATGTGAACACAAAAGGTTAGAAATAGAAAGGTACAAAAAGAATGAATATCTAGCGCATGAGCATAGAGAGTTGTGAGTGCACAGGACACAGTTTGAGCAGGCTGAGTGCGCGCACTGAGCGAAATCAGCATGTATCTGAGCACCCGTGTCTGGTTTTAAGCGTGCCAACAGAGATTCGCGCTCGCGCATTATTTAATGTGCTTTCGCGTTACAATAACTCGCTCTCACTACTGCTTCTGTACCGCATACACATACTGCATACGCACTGCAGACGGAGTACGTGTGAACCTGTATAATGTATAACAAATCTATTTCAACACCAGAGGCACCGCTACAATGAGCTCTATGACCAATGCATGGCAAGAAAAACATCCCTAATAATTCAGCACTCCTGAATATAAGGAGTTTTTCACTTCCAGCCTTCAAGGACAATTATATATCACTCATAAATGATTAAATAACAAATGTATAGTATTTATTAAGATTGATGTGATTTGGAATTGGTAAAATGTGCTTGGAAAAAAATATCACCAGAATATCAGTGTGACTAATTATTATGCACTCGGTGAAAAAGCATTTTTAACCATTTTATTGATCTATAAGCATGTGTAAAATATTTTTGACTGCATTACAGCTTAGTCTTCATCTGTGAGCTGAACTGTTTTACTGTTACATCCATGAGATTGTGTAAATTCAGATAAATGTCATGTCACAGGATGTCTGTCATAGGTCAGTATCAATTGAGTTTCAAATTATTATTTGCACCATAAAAAAAAAATCCATGTGTATAATCCATTTTTTGTCCCTAAAACTGACAGAAAAGGATAATGCCTAAGAGATTTCTTAAGCTGTAATGATGAAAAGAAAAAAACAACAACACACAATTACTGATTTTCTTTTTTTTCCCTCTCACTAAATATCTCTTAAATCAATCCCCCCATCAATCCCCCTCTCTCTCTCTCTCTCTCTCCCTCAAGCTCCCCCACCCCCTCCCTTCCACACCAACTCAGTCACCAACAACAAAGTCAGTCACCCACCAACAGCCACCACTCAGTTCCCTTCACACAGAGAGAGTGGCCTCAGAGTGACATCAGATGTCTGACAGTTTTTTTAATTTTCTGTTATCCATACAGTGTTGTAAAGTCATGAAAACTATGCATTTTTCCTCAGAATGATACGTTCTCTGTATGAAAAATGGGTTTGAAGTGTTTGGAAGCTGCACTTTAAGAAATATAAGACAATTCATGTTTACTTTTTTACTGTTATTTCAATAAATCACTACGGCAAACCCGTTCAAGCTATCCAAAATCCATTCGCAATTTAAGTTCCTCAATGTTTTGGCATCATGTAGACAAAGTTTGGTGTGTATACTGTAATTTTCCTATGAGCAGTATGCATTAATTCACAGCAATATTTTTCCAAAAATCCACATTTAAACCAAATAAAACACTTCCTGTAGGTCGTAGCTGATGACTGTGAATTAGAAAGTTGTCCGTCTTGATAAGAACAATTTATGTACTGAGTTTGGTGTCTTTAGCTAAAACTAAACCCCCCCACTTTTGACAAAAGGTGGCGCTATAGAGTGCCCCCCTCCACGCCCTTTCATGATCTTTTGCCATTGTCTATCTATCATTAATTCTGATATATGTTTTGTGTTTCATGTAATTCTGAGCATTTTATCTGCCTCAAAATCACCAGAACAAGAATATTCAAGATTGACACGTTGCCATGGCAACACGATATTAGATATCAATATCCCCACAACATATTTACATCGGCCGTGTTTTGTCATTATTCTGATGAAGTTTGAAGCAAATAGAGTAAAAATAAGATGCTGAATTCAAAGCATTTTGAAAATGACACATTTCCTGCTGCCAGTTGGTGGCGCTATAACTTTGGCTCCTAATAGTGATATCTATGCGATCGGCATCATACAACGAACAAACCCCTGAAGTTTGATTAAAATATGTGGATGTTATTAGGCACTTTCCTGTTTCTCATTTTTTCTCGCCCTATTTTCAACGCCTCGCCACGAGCAAACCGTTTGAGATATCAAAAATCCCCTGGCAATTTTTCATCCCCAATGTCTTGAGATCATGTTCACTGAGTTTTGTGGCGAATGGGAAAAAATCCTCAGAGGAGTATATCAAATTCCAGAGCATGCACTTTTTAAAACAAAGACAAGACAGAGTGCAAAAGTTGTTCGGCTCAATAAGACATAGAGTGCAAAAGTTGTTCGGCTCAATGAGATCTATAAGTGTACAGAGTTTCATATAAATACATGCAAGTTTGTGTGAGCTATGGTTCAAGATTTCTGACTGTGTTCCAGGGGGCGCCGTAGAGTCCCTGTGCCACGCCCGGGTCCCAGTCTCTGCGGCGTCCTGATGACCGCAGATTCCAACCTGTGTGCCAATTTTCAAGAGTTTTTGAGCACGTTAAGGCCCCCAAAAAGCCCCGTTTAGTCGAAAGAAAAATAAAAAAAAAAATAATAATAAGAATAATCCTTAGAAAAACAATAGGGCCCTAATCCCATAAACACAAGACCAAATAATTAAAGCTGCAAGCAGCGATGAACGGGCCCTCGCAAACGGGCTCACCACCACCGGGTGGCTTTTGTAAAACAGCGAACTGCGAGAAATATGCTTTTAATGTGGTAAATATAAGAGGAATATGTCAAAGTCATTTATATGTGCCAATCTTCCTGCTGCCAGCTGGTGGCGCTATGACTATAACTGGATTTTGTCATGTAGATTTCTTCAGTCCGGCACTTTTATCAAGCATATGAAATTTAGTGCAGATTGAACATGGAATGTTTGAGTTAGTATAAAGCATGTTGTATCCTATTGCCAACAGGTGGCGCTATGATTATAACTGAACATTGGCCTTTTGATATCTTCAGGCCACGGACACGCCCTTCAACAAAAACTCAAGATCTTCGCAATTTAACATCGCAAAGGCCTTTAGATTAGGTATACCAAATTTGGTGTTGATCTGAATAAATCTCTAGGAGGAGTTCGTTAAAAATACAAGGCATGCAAATGACAAAAACGATGCAAAATTTGCTCATAAAATTAAAAATAACCGACTTCCTGTTGGGTTTCGGATATTGCTCCAAGAGTCTTTTTTGTAGGTACTGATGCTTTACATATGTGTGACAATTTTCGTGCATGTACGTGAAACACAGCTCGAGGGCTGTTGATTTTTTTACGGTAGGTGGCGCTGTCGAGCCATTTTGCCACACCCTCTTCTGAAACCTATATCAGCCGTAAATTTTCACCAGGTCTGACGCGTGTGCAAAGTTTCAGGACTTTTCAAGCATGTTTAGGCCCTCAAAAATGCGATTCATTTTGGAGAAGAAGAAGAAGAAGAAGAAGAAGAAGAGTAAACGAAGCAGATACAAGAGGGTCCTCACACCATCGGTGCTCGGGCCCTAATAATAAACAAAGCAGATACAATAGGGTCCTCACACCATCGGTGCTCGGCCCTAAATAAAGCTGCAAGCAGCGATGAAAGGGCCCTCGCACCCGGGCTCTCCACCAACCGGTGGCCATAGGAGAACAGCGAATGTTGGGCCATATGCTTATAAAAAGGTAAATATTTGTGCCACATTTCCTGCTGCCAACTGGTGGCGCTATGATTATAACTGAATATCGGCATGTAAATGTCTTCAGGCCAGGACTCTTACCAAACATGCAAAGTTTCGGGCAGATCGGACATTGCATGTTTAAGTTAGTGTAAAAGAAGTAATTTCCTGTTGCCAGCAGGTGGCGCTAAGACTATAAACAAATTTTGGCCTAAAGATGAGTTCAGGCCAGGACCAATATCAAACACAAGAACTTTGGGCAGACCGGATATTCCATGTTTAATTTAGTTTAAAACAAGTAATTTCGTGTCGCCAGCAGGTGGCGGTATGATTATAACTGAAATATTGGCCTTAAAATTTGTTGAGACCAGGAATCTTATAAAACATGTGAAATTTGGGGTAGATTGGGGCATTGTATGCAAGAGTTACAACAACCTCCTGTTTCATAGTATTAATAACATCCTTTAGCATATAGTAAGTGTTGCTAGCATGTTTGAGAATATTTCTAGCATGATTAGCACACAATGGCATATTTTACGGTGTTGCTAATAGTGCATAAAAGTATTAAAACATGCCACTTCCTGTTGCCATCAGGTGGCGCTATGACTATAATCAAATACAGGCATGTGTTCAGGACAGGACTCTTGTGAAACGTGTGAAGTTTGGGGCAGTTCGGATATTGCTAGCCTGAGTTACAGCAACTTCCTTTTTCACTGCATTAGTAGCATGCTTTAGCACTTAGCTAAGTGCTACTAGCATGTTTTAGTATGTTTTTAACATGTTGCCCAGTGTATTTAGCACTTCCTGACACTTTTTAATATGTTGCCAGGAGTCCATAACAGTGTTAAACATGACACTTCCTGTTGCCAGTAGGTGGCGCTATGACTATAACCCGAATAAGGGGCATGTTGTTGTGTTCCGGACAGGACTCTTTTCAAACGTTTGAAGTTTGGGGCAGATTGATCATTGCTTGCCTGAGTTACAGCAATTTCCTTTTTTACGGCACTAGTAGCATGCTTTAGCACTTAGCTAAGTGCTACTAGCATGTATAAGTATGTTTCTAGCATGTTGCCAGCCTATTTTACACTTGTTGACACTTTTTAATATGTTCCTAGGAGTCCATTACAGTGTTAACCATGTCACTTCCTTTTACAAGCTGGTGGCGCTATGTCTATAACTGAATTTGGGGAATGGGTGTTTGTTCAGGGCATAACACCTATCAAACGTATGAAGTTTGGGGCAGATCGGACATTGCTTGCCTGAGTTACAACAACTTCCTGTTTCATAGTATTAATAGCATGCTTTAGCCCTTAGTTAATGTTGTTAGCATGTTTGGGAATATTTCTAGCATGTTTAGCACACAATGGCATAATTTTTGTTTGCTAATATTGCATATCAGTGAAAAACATGTCACTTCCTGTTGCCAGTAGGTGGCGCTATAGCTATAACCAAATATGAACATGTTAATGTCTTCAGGCCAGGACTCTAATCAAACTTGTGAAGTTTGAGGCAGATTGGACAATGTATGCTTGAGTTACAGTAATGTTCTATTCCACTGCATTAATAGCATGCCTTAACACTGAGCTAAGTGTTGCTAGCATGTTTTAGCATGCTTCTAGAATTTTGCCAGCCTATTTAACACATGTTGATGCTTTTTATTATTTTGCAAGGAGTCCATAACAGTGTTTAACAAGACACTTCCTGTTGCCAATAGGTGGCGCCATGACTATAACCGAATACGGGCATGTTGATGTGTTCAGGACAGGACTCTTGTCAAAACGTTTGAAGTTTGGGGCAGATCGGACATTGCTTGCCTGAGTTACAGCAACTTCCTTTTTCACTGCATTAGCAGCATGCTTTAGCACTTAGCTAAGTGTTGCTAGCATGTTTTAGTATGTTTCTAGCATGTTTCCAGCCTATTTAACACTTGTTGACACTTTTTAATATGTTCCGAGGAGTCCATAACAGTTTTAGCCATGTCACTTCCTGTTGCCAGCAGGTGGTGCTATGACTAAAAACTGAATTTGGTCATGAGTGTTTGTTCAGGACAGAACACCTATCACACATGTGAAGTTTGGGGCAGAATCGGACATTGCTTGCCTGAGTTACAGCAACTTCCTGTTTCACGGCGAAACATCAAACTTTGTCAGGCCGCCAGGGACACACCCCTTGACAAAAACTCAAAACCTTTCGCAATTTAACATCACAAAGGTCTTATGATGACCCTCACCAAAATTTGAAGACAATCCGATTAAAACTGTAGGAGGAATTCGTCAAAGTACGAGGCATGGAAATGGCAAAAACTGCACAAAAATCCTACAGGAAATTCAAAATAACTTACTTCCTGTTGGGTTTTGTATTTTGTACCAAGAGACTTTTTTGTAGATAATGGTGTGCTACACGTTTGTACCAGTTTTCATGCATGTACGTGAAACGTAGCTCGAGGCGGACTCCGTTGAAATTTAATAGGTGGCGCTATTGAGCCATTTTGCCACACCCACTTCTCTATACCATATCAGATGTAAATTTTCGCCAGTTTTGCTTGGCTTTTGTAAAACAGTGAACAGAGTTTCACACCCGGGCTCACAACCACCGGGTGGCTTTTGTAAAACAGTGAACAGCGAGAAATATGCTTTTAATGTGGTAAATATAAGAGGATTATGTCATAGTAATTTATATGTGCCAATCTTCCTGCTGCCAGCTGGTGGCGCTATGACTATAACTGGATTTTGTCATGTAGATTTCTTTAGTCCAGCACTTTTATCAAGCATATGAAATTTAGTGCAGACTGAACATGGAACGATTGAGTTAGTATAAAGCATGTTGTGTCCTATTGCCAACAGGTGGCGCTATGATTATAACTGAACATTGGCCTTTAGATATCTTCAGGCCATGCCTCTTATCAAATATTTGAAGTTTGGTGCAGATTGGACATTGCATGTTTAAGTTAGTGTAAAACAAGCCATTTTCTGTTGCCAGCAGGTGGCGCTATGATTATAGTGGAATATCGACCTTCAGATGTGTTCAGGCCAAGACTCTTTTCGAACATGTGAAGTTTGGGGAAGATCGGACATCTTATGCCTGAGTTACAATAACTTCTATTCCCATGGCGAGACATCGAAGTTTGTCAAGGCGCCATGGCCACACCCTTTAATGAAACCTCAAGATGTTCACAATTTAACATCGCAAAGGCCTTTAGATTAGACTGACCAAAAAAAAGTTATAAAATGTCATAAAATTTCTCGGAGTAGTTTGTTACAGCGTAGAAACATGTCACTTCCTGTTGCCAGCAGGTGGCGCTATAGCGAAATCTGAATATTGGCATGTAGATATGTTCAGGTCAGGAGTCTTCGCTCAAACATGTGAAGTTTGGGGCAGATTGGACATTGTATGTCTGAGTTATAGCAACTTCCTTTCTCATGGCGAAACATCGAAATTTGCAAGACTGCCACAGACACGCCCTTAAACGAAACCTCAAGATCTTCGCAATTTAACATCGCAAAGGCCTTTAGATTACACTGACAAAGTTTGGTGTTGATCTGAATAAATCTCTAGGAGGAGTTCGTTAAAGTACAACCCCTGAAAATGGCAAAAACGACACAAATTTTGCAGAGAAAATTCAAAATAACTGACTTCCTGTTGGGATTCGAATTTCGTACCAAGAGACTTTTTTGTAGGTATTGGTGTGTTACATGTGTGTACCGATTTTTGTACATGTACGTGAAACGTAGGTCGAGGCGCACTCCGTTGAAAATGTATAGGTGGCGCTATCGAGGCATTTTGCCACACCCAATGGAATATTGGCCTTCAGATGTGTTCAGGCCAGGACTCTCATGGAACATGTGAAGTTTGGGCAAGATCAGACATTTTATGCCTGAGTTACAATAAGTTTTATTCCCATGGCGAGACATCAAACTTTTGTCACGGCGCCATGGACACGCCCTTTAACGAAATACTCAAGATCTTCACAATTTAACATCGCACAGGCCTTTAGAATAGAGTGACTGAAAAAAAAAAAAATTATGTCATAAAATTCTCTCGGGGTACTTTGTTACAGTGTAAAATATGTCACTTCCTGTTGCCAGTAGGTAGCGCTATGACTATAACTGAATATGGGCATATCAATCTGTTCAGGTCAGGAGTCTTATCAAACATGTGAAGTTTGTGGCAGATTGGACATTGTATGTCTGAGTTATAGCAACTTCATTTTCCATGGCGAATCATCGAAATTCGTCAGGCCGCCACGGACACGCCCTTCAACGAAAACTCAAGATCTTCGCAATTTAACATCACAAAGGCCTTTAGATTAGGTATACCAAATTTGGTGTTGATCTGAATAAATCTCTAGGAGGAGTTCGTTAAAATACAACGCATGCAAATGACAAAAATAAGGCAAAATTTGCTCATAAAATTAAAAATAACCGACTTCCTGTTGGGTTTCGGATATTGCTCCAAGAGTCTTTTTTGTAGGTACTGATGCTTTACATATGTGTGCCAATTTTCGTGCATGTACGTGAAACACAGCTCGAAGGCTGTTGATTTTTTTACGATAGGTGGCGCTGTCGAGCCATTTTGCCACACCCTCTTCTGAAACCTATATCAGATGTAAATTTTCACCAGGTCTGACGTGTGTGCAAAGTTTCAGGACTTTTCGAGCATGTTTAGGCCCTCAAAAATGCGATTCATTTTGGAGAAGAAGAAGAAGAAGAAGAAGAAGAAGAATTAAAGCTGCAAGCAGCGATGAACGGGCCCTCGCACCCGGGCTCACCACCACCGGGTGGCTTTTGTAAAACAGCGAACGACGAGAAATATGCTTTTAATGTGGTAAATATAAGAGGAATATGTCAAATTCATTTATATGTGCCAATCTTCCTGCTGCCAGCTGGTGGCGCTATGACTATAACTGGATTTTGTCATGTAGATTTCTTCAGTCCGGCACTTTTATCAAGCATATGAAATTTAGTGCAGATTGAACATGGAATGTTTGAGTTAGTATAAAGCATGTTGTATCCTATTGCCAACAGGTGGCGCTATGATTATAACTGAACATTGGCCTTTTGATATCTTCAGGCCATGACTCTTATCAAAAATTTGAAGTTTGGTGCAGATTGGACATTGCATGTTTAAGTTGGTGTAAAACAAGCCATTTCTTGTTTCCAGCAGGTGGCGCTATGATTATAGTGGAATATTGACCTTCAGATGTGTTCAGGCCAAGACTCTTTTAGAACATGTGAAGTTTGGGGTAGATCGGACGTCTTATGCCTGAGTTACAACAACTTCTATTCCCATGGCGAGACATCAAACTATGTCATGGCGCCATGGCCACAGCCTTTAATGAAAACTCAAGATGTTCACAAATTAACATCGCAAAGGCCTATAGATAAGACTGACCAAAAAATATTATAAAGTGTCATAAAATTTCTAGGAGTAGTTCATTACAGCGAAAAACATGTCACTTCCTGTTGCCAGTAGGTGGAGCTATAACGATAACTGAATATGGGCATGTAGATATGTTCAGGTCAGGAGTCTTATCAAACATGTGAAGTTTGAGGCAGATTGCACATTGTATGTCTGAGTTATAACAACTTCCTTTCTCATGGCGAAACATAGAAATTTGTATGGCCGCCACGGACACACCCTTCAACAAAACCTCAAGATCTTCGCAATTTAAGATCGCAAAGACCTTTAGATTACACTGAAAAAGTTTGGTGTTGATCTGAATAAATCTCTAGGAGGAGTTCGTTAAAGTACAACCCCTGAAAATGGCAAAAATGACACAAATTTTTGCAGAGAAAATTCAAAATAACTGACTTCCTGTTTTGATTCAAATTTCATACCAAGAGACTTTTTTGTAGGTATTGGTGTGTTACATGTGTGTACCGATTTTTGTACATGTACGTGAAACGTAGCTCGAGGCGCACTCCGTTGAAAATGTATAGGTGGCGCTATCGAGGTATTTTGCCACACCCAATGGAATATTGGCCTTCAGATGTGTTCAGGCCAGGACTCTTATCGAACATGTGAAGTTTGGGCAAGGTCGGACATTTTATGCCTGAGTTACAATAACATTTATTCCCACGGCGAGACATCGAACTTTGTGACGGCGCCATGGACACGCCCTTTAACGAAAACTCAAGATCTTCACAATTTAACATCGCACAGGCCTTTAGAATAGAGTGACTGAAAAAAAAAATTGATGTCATAAAATTTCTCGGGGTAGTTTGTTACAGCGTAAAATATGTCACTTCCTGTTGCCAGCAGGTGGCGCTATGACTATAACTGAATATGGGCATATCAATCTGTTCAGGTCAGGAGTCTTATCAATCATGTGAAGTTTGGGGCAGATTGGACATTGTATGTCTGAGTTATAGCAACTTCATTTTTCATGGCGAATCATCGAAATTCGCCAGGCCGCCACAGACACGCCCTTCAACGAAAACTCAAGATCTTCGCAATTAACATCGCAAAGTCCTTTAGATTAGGTATACCAAATTTGGTGTTGATCTGAATAAATCTCTAGGACGAGTTCGTTAAAATACAAGTCATGCAAATGACAAAAATGATGCAAAATTTGCTCATAAAATTAAAAATAACCGACTTACTGTTGGGTTTCGGATATTGCTCCAAGAGTCTTTTTTGTAGGTACTGATGCTTTACATATGTGTGCCAATTTTCGTGCATGTACGTGAAACACAGCTCGAGGGCTGTTGATTTTTTTTACGGTAGGTGGCGCTGTCGAGCCATTTTGCCACACCCTCTTCTGAAACTATATCAGCCGTAAATTACCACCACTTACGACTCTTCAAAAAATCATCACTACTCAACAATCATTAGGCCCTCAAAAATGCGATTCATTTTGGAGAAGAAGAAAAAGAAGAAGAAGAAGAAGAAGAAGAATAAACGAAGCAGATACAAGACAAGAGGGTCCTCACACCATCGGTGCTCGGGCCCTAATAATAAACAAAGCAGATACAATAGGGTCCTCACACCATCGGTGCTCGGGCCCTAATTAAAGCTGCAAGCAGCGATGAATGGGCCCTCACACCCCGGGCTCTCCACCAACCAGTGGCCATAGGAGAACAGCGAATGTTGGGCCATATGCTTATAAAAAGGTAAATATTTGTGCCACATTTCCTGCTGCCAACTGGTGGCGCTATGATTATAACTGAATATCGGCATGTAAATGTCTTCAGGCCAGGACTCTTACCAAACATGCAAAGTTTCGGGCAGATCGGGACATTGCATGTTTAAGTTAGTGTAAAAGAAGTAATTTCCTGTTGCCAGCAGGTGGCGCTAAGACTATAAACAAATTTTGGCCTAAAGATGAGTTCAGGCCAGGACCAATATCAAACACAAGAACTTTGGGCAGACCGGATATTCCATGTTTAATTTAGTTTAAAACAAGTAATTTCGTGTCGCCAGCAGGTGGCGGTATGATTATAACTGAAATATTGGCCTTAAAAATTTGTTGAGACCAGGAATCTTATAAAACATGTGAAATTTGGGGTAGATTGGGGCATTGTATGCAAGAGTTACAACAACCTCCTGTTTCATAGTATTAATAACATCCTTTAGCACATAGTAAGTGTTGCTAGCATGTTTGAGAATATTTCTAGCATGATTAGCACACAATGGCATATTTTTTTGTTTGCTAATAGTGCATAAAAGTATTAAAACATGCCACTTCCTGTTGCCATCAGGTGGCGCTATGACTATAATCAAATACAGGCATGTGTTCAGGACAGGACTCTTGTGAAACGTGTGAAGTTTGGGGCAGTTCGGATATTGCTAGCCTGAACTTCATTTATTTTCCCTTTTTCACTGCATTAGTAGCATGCTTTAGCACTTAGCTAAGTGCTACTAGCATGGTTTTAGTCTTGGCCTGAACACATCTGAAGGTGATTATTCCACTATAATCATAGCGCCACCTGCTGGCAACAGAAAATGGCTTGTTTTACACTAACTTAAACATGCAATGTCCAATCTGCACCAAACTTCAAATATTCGATAAGAGGCAGTGCCTGAAGATATCTAAAGGCCAATGTTCAGTTATAATCATAGCGCCACCTGTTGGCAATAGGACACAAAATGCTTTATACTAACTCAAACATTCCATGTTCAATCTGCACTAAATTTCATATGCTTCGTAAAAGAGCTGGACTAAAGAAATCTACATGACAAAATCCAGTTATAGTCATAGCGCCACCAGCTGGCAGCAGGAAGATTGGCACATATAAATTACTATGACATAATCCTCTTATATTTACCACATTAAAAGCATATTTCTCGCTGTTCACTGTTTTACAAAAGCCACCCGCTGGTGGTGAGCCCGGGTGCGAGGGCCCGTTCATCGCTGCTTGCAGCTTTAATTAGGGCCCAAGCACTGCAGTGCGAGGACCCTCTTGGAATTGCTCCGTTTATTCTTCTTCTTCTTCTTCTTCTTCTCCGCAATGAGTCACATTTTTGAGGGCCTAAACATGCTCCAAAACTCACGAAACTTAGCACACGCATCAAAACTGGCGAAAATTTACATCTGATATAGGTTTCAAAAGTGGGTGTGTCAAAATGGCTCAATAGCGCCACCTATTAAATTTCAACGGAGTGCGCCTCGAGCTACGTTTCACGTACATGCATGAAAACTGGTACAAACGTGTAGCACACCCATTATCTACAAAAAAGTCTCTTGGTACAAAATCCAAAACCCAACAGGAAGTAAGTTATTTTGAATTTCCTGTAGGATTTTTGTGCAGTTTTTGCCATTTCCATGCCTCGTACTTTGACGAACTCCTCCTACAGTTTTAATCGGATTGTCTTCAAATTTGGTGAGGGTCATCATAAGACCTTTGTGATGTTAAATTGCGAAGGTTTTGAGTTTTTGTCAAGGGGTGTGTCCCTGGCGGCCTGACAAAGTTTGATGTTTCGCCGTGAAACAGGAAGTTGCTGTAACTCAGGCAAGCAATGTCCGATCTGCCCCAAACTTCACATGTGTGATAGGTGTTCTGTCCTGAACAAACACTCATGAACAAATTCAGTTATATTCATAGCACCACCTGCTGGCAACAGGAAGTGACATGGCTAAAACTGTTATGGACTCCTCGGAACATATTAAAAAGTGTCAACAAGTGTTAAATAGGCTGGAAACATGCTAGAAACATACTAAAACATGCTAGCAACACTTAGCTAAGTGCTAAAGCATGCTACTAATGCAGTGAAAAAGGAAGTTGCTGTAACTCAGGCAAGCAATGTCCGATCTGCCCCAAACTTCAAACGTTTGACAAGAGGCCTGTCCTGAACACATCAACATGCCCGTATTCGGTTATAGTCATGGCGCCACCTATTGGCAACAGGAAGTGTCTTGTTAAACACTGTTATGGACTCCTTGCAAAATAATAAAAAGCATCAACAAGTGTTAAATAGGCTGGCAAAATTCTAGAAGCATGCCAAAACATGCTAGCAACACTTAGCTCAGTGTTAAGGCATGCTATTAATGCAGTGAAATAGAACATTACTGTAACTCAAGCATACATTGTCCAATCTGCCTCAAACTTCACAAGTTTGATTAGAGTCCTGGCCTGAAGACATTAACATGTTCATATTTGGTTATAGCTATAGCGCCACCTACTGGCAACAGGAAGTGACATGTTTTTTCACTGATATGCAATATTAGCAAACAAAAATTATGCCATTGTGTGCTAAACATGCTAGAAATATTCCCAAACATGCTAACAACATTAACTAAGGGCTAAAGCAAGCTATTAATACTATGAAACAGGAAGTTGTTGTAACTCAGGCAAGCAATGTCCGATCTGCCCCAAACTTCATACGTTTGATAGGTGTTATGCCCTGAACAAACACCCATTCCCAAATTCAGTTATAGACATAGCGCCACCAGCTTGTAAAAGGTGAAAGTGACATGGTTAACACTGTAATGGACTCCTAGGAACATATTAAAAAGTGTCAACAAGTGTAAAATAGGCTGGCAACATGCTAGAAACATACTTATACATGCTAGTAGCACTTAGCTAAGTGCTAAAGCATGCTACTAATGCCGTAAAAAAAGAAAATTGCTGTAACTCAGGCAAACAATGATCAATCTGCCCCAAACTTCAGACGTTTGACAAGAGTCCTGTCCGGAACACATCAACATGCCCTTATTCGGGTTATAGTCATAGCCCCACCTACTGGCAACAGGAAGTGTCATGTTTAACACTGTTATGGACTCCTGGCAACATATTAAAAAGTGTCAGGAAGTGCTAAATACACTGGCAACATGTTAAAAACATACTAAAACATGCTAGTAGCACTTAGCTAAGTGCTAAAGCATGCTACTAATGCAGTGAAAAAGGAAGTTGCTGTAACTCAGGCTAGCAATATCCGAACTGCCCCAAACTTCACACGTTTCACAAGAGTCCTGTCCTGAACACATGCCTGTATTTGATTATAGTCATAGCGCCACCTGATGGCAACAGGAAGTGGCATGTTTTAATACTTTTATGCACTATTAGCAACACCTTAAAATATGCCATTGTGTGCTAATCATGCTAGAAATATTCTCAAACATGCTAGCAACACTTACTATATGCTAAAGGATGTTATTAATACTATGAAACAGGAGGTTGTTGTAACTCTTGCATACAATGCCCCAATCTACCCCAAATTTCACATGTTTTACAAGATTCCTGGTCTCAACAAATTTTAAGGCCAATATTTCAGTTATAATCATACCGCCACCTGCCGGCGACACGAAATTACTTGTTTTAAACTAAATTAAACATGGAATATCCGGTCTGCCCAAAGTTCTTGTGTTTGATATTGGTCCTGGCCTGAACTCATCTTTAGGCCAAAATTTGTTTATAGTCTTAGCGCCACCTGCTGGCAACAGGAAATTACTTCTTTTACACTAACTTAAACATGCAATGTCCGATCTGCCCGAAACTTTGCATGTTTGGTAAGAGTCCTGGCCTGAAGACATTTACATGCCGATATTCAGTTATAATCATAGCGCCACCAGTTGGCAGCAGGAAATGAGGCACAAATATTTACCTTTTTATAAGCATATGGCCCAACATTCGCTGTTCTCCTATGGCCACCGGTTGGTGGAGAGCCCGGGTGCGAGGGCCCTTTCATCGCTGCTTGCAGCTTTAATTAGGGCCCGAGCACCGATGGTGTGAGGACCCTATTGTATCTGCTTTGTTTATTATTAGGGCCCGAGCACCGATGGTGTGAGGACCCTCTTGTATCTGCTTCGTTTATTCTTCTTCTTCTTCTTCTTCTTCTTTTTCTTCTTCTCCAAAATGAATCGCATTTTTGAGGGCCTAAACATGCTTGAAAAGTCCTGAAACTTTGCACACGCGTCAGACCTGGTGAAAATTTACGGCTGATATAGGTTTCAGAAGAGGGTGTGGCAAAATGGCTCGACAGCGCCACCTACCGTAAAAAAAATCAACAGCCCTCGAGCTGTGTTTCACGTACAAGCACGAAAATTGGCACACATATGTAAAGCATCAGTACCTACAAAAAAGACTCTTGGAGCAATATCCGAAACCCAACAGGAAGTCGGTTATTTTTAATTTTATGAGCAAATTTTGCATCATTTTGTCATTTGCATGCCTTGTATTTTAACGAACTCCTCCTAGAGATTTATTCAGATCAACACCAAATTTGGTATACCTAATCTAAAGGCCTTTGCGATGTTAAATTGCGAAGATCTTGAGTTTTCGTTGAAGGGCGTATCCGTGGCGGCCTGACGAATTTCGATGATTCGCCATGAAAAATGAAGTTGCTATAACTCAGACATACAATGTCCAATCTGCCCCAAACTTCACATGATTGATAATACTCCTGACCTGAACAGATTGACATGCCCATATTCAGTTATAGCCATAGCGCCACCTACTGGCAACAGGAAGTGACATATTTTACACTGTAACAAACTACCCCGAGAAATTTTATGACATCAATTTTTTTTTTCAGTCACTCTATTCGAAAGGCCTGTGCAATGTCAAATTGTGAAGATCTTGAGTTTTCGTTAAAGGGCGTGTCCATGGCGCCGTCACAAAGTTCGATGTCTCTCCATGGGAATAAAAGTTATTGTAACTCAGGCATAAAATGTCTGATCTTGCCCAAACTTCACATGTTTGATAAGAGTCCTGGCCTGAACACATCTGAAGGCCAATATTCCATTGGGTGTGGCAAAATACCTCGATAGCGCCACCTATACATTTTCAACGGAGTGCGCCTCGAGCTACGTTTCACGTACATGTACAAAAATCGGTACACACATGTAACACACCAATACCTACAAAAAAGTCTCTTGGTATGAAATTCGAATCAAAACAGGAAGTCAGTTATTTTGAATTTTCTCTGCAAAATTTGTGTCGTTTTTGCCATTTTCAGGGGTTGTACTTTAAACGAACTCCTCCTAGAGATTTATTCCGATCAACACCAAACTTTGTCAGTGTAATCTAAAGGCCTTTGCGATGTTAAATTGCGAAGATCTTGAGGTTTTGTTTAAGGGCGTGTCTGTGGCGGCCCTACAAATTTCGATGTTTCGCCATGAGAAAGGAAGTTGCTATAACTCAGACATACAATGTCCAATCTGCCTCAAACTTCACATGTTTGATAAGACTCCTGACCTGAACATATCTACATGCCCATATTCAGTTATCGTTATAGCTCCACCTACTGGCAACAGGAAGTGACATGTTTTTCGCTGTAACGAACTACTCCTAGAAATTTTATGACGCTTTATAATATTTTTTGGTCAGTCTTATCTATAGGCCTTTGCGATGTTAATTTGTGAACATCTTGAGTTTTCATTAAAGGCTGTGGCCATGGCGCCATGACATAGTTCGATGTCTCGCAATGGGAATAGAAGTTGTTGTAACTCAGGCATAAGATGTCCGATCTTCCCCAAACTTCACATGTTCTAAAAGAGTCTTGGCCTGAACACATCTGAAGTTCAATATTCCACCTATAATCATAGCGCCACCTGCTGGAAACAGGAAATGGCTTGTTTTACACCAACAACTTAAACATGCAATGTCCAATCTGCACCAAACTTCAAATTTTTGATAAGAGTCATGGCCTGAAGATATCAAAAGGCCAATGTTCAGTTATAATCATAGCGCCACCTGTTGGCAATAGGATACAACATGCTTTATACTAACTCAAACATTCCATGTTCAATCTGCACTAAATTTCATATGCTTGATAAAAGTGCCGGACTGAAGAAATCTACATGACAAAATCCAGTTATAGTCATAGCGCCACCAGCTGGCAGCAGGAAGATTGGCACATATAAATGACTTTGACATATTCCTCTTATATTTACCACATTAAAAGCATATTTCTCGCCGTTCGCTGTTTCACAAAAGCCACCCGGTGGTGGTGAGCCCGGGTGCGAGGGCCCGTTCATCGCTGCTTGCAGCTTTAATTCTTCTTCTTCTTCTTCTTCTTCTTCTTCTTCTCCAAAATGAATCGCATTTTTGAGGGCCTAAACATGCTCGAAAAGTCCTGAAACTTTGCACACACGTCAGACCTGGTGAAAATTTACATCTGATATAGGTTTCAGAAGAGGGTGTGGCAAAATGGCTCGACAGCGCCACCTACCGTAAAAAAAATCAACAGCCCTCGAGCTGTGTTTCACGTACATGCACGAAAATTGGCACACATATGTAAAGCATCAATACCTACAAAAAAGACTCTTGGAGCAATATCCAAAACCCAACAGGAAGTCGGTTATTTTTATTTTTGTCATTTGCATGCGTTGTATCTTAACGAACTCCAAGAGATTCATTCAGATCAACACCAAATTTGGTATACCTAATCTAAAGGCCTTTTCAATGTTAAATTGCGAAGATCTTGAGTTTTCGTTGAAGGGCTTCTCCGTGGCGGCCTGACGAATTTCGATGATTCGCCATGGAAAATGAAGTTGCTATAACTCAGACATACAATGTCCAATCTGCCACAAACTTCACATGTTTGATAAGACTCCTGACCTGAACAGATTGATATGCCCATATTCAGTTATAGTCATAGCGCTACCTACTGGCAACAGGAAGTGACATATTTTACACTGTAACAAAGTACCCC
Organism: Cyprinus carpio; assembly: GCF_018340385.1. NCBI lineage: Eukaryota > Metazoa > Chordata > Actinopteri > Cypriniformes > Cyprinidae > Cyprinus > Cyprinus carpio. The sequence goes on along the minus strand of NC_056574.1, from coordinate 5,887,459 downwards.
GAGAAATTTTATGACATCAATTTTTTTTTTCAGTCACTCTATTCTAAAGGCCTGTGCGATGTTAAATTGTGAAGATCTTGAGTTTTCGTTAAAGGGCGTGTCCATGGCGCCGTGACAAAGTTTGATGTCTCGCCATGGGAATAAAACTTATTGTAACTCAGGCATAAAATGTCCGATCTTGCCCAAACTTCACATGTTCCATGAGAGTCCTGGCCTGAACACATCTGAAGGCCAATATTCCATTGAGTGTGCCAAAATGCCTTGATAGCGCCACCTATACATTTTCAACGGAGTGCGCCTCGACCTACGTTTCACGTACATGTACAAAAATCGGTACACACATGTAACACACCAATACCTACAAAAAAGTCTCTTGGTACGAAATTCGAATCCCAACAGGAAGTCAGTTATTTTGAATTTTCTCTGCAAAATTTGTGTCGTTTTTGCCATTTTCAGAGGTTGTACTTTAACGAACTCCTCCTAGAGATTTATTCAGATCAACAACAAACTTTGTCAGTGTAATCTAAAGGCCTTTGCGATGTTAAATTGCGAAGATCTTGAGGTTTTGTTTAAGGGCGTGTCTGTGGCGGCCCTACAAATTTCGATGTTTCACCATGAGAAAGGAAGTTGCTATAACTCAGACATACAATGTCCAATCTGCCCCAAACTTCACATGTTTGAGCGAAGACTCCTGACCTGAACATATCTACATGCCAATATTCAGATTTCGCTATAGCGCCACCTGCTGGCAACAGGAAGTGACATGTTTTACACTGTAACAAACTACTCCTAGAAATTTTATGACATTTTATAATTTTTTTTGGTCAGTCTAATCTAAAGGCCTTTGCGATGTTAAATTGTGAACATCTTGAGGTTTCATTAAAGGGTGTGGCCATGGCGCCTTGACAAAGTTCGATGTCTCGCCATGGGAATAGAAGTTGTTGTAACTCAGGCATAAGATGTCCGATCTTCCCCAAACTTCACATGTTCGAAAAGAGTCTTGGCCTGAACACATCTGAAGGTGATTATTCCACTATAATCATAGCGCCACCTGCTGGCAACAGAAAATGGCTTGTTTTACACTAACTTAAACATGCAATGTCCAATCTGCACCAAACTTCAAATATTTGATAAGAGGCATGGCCTGAAGATATCTAAAGGCCAATGTTCAGTTATAATCATAGCGCCACCTGTTGACAATAGGACACAACATGCTTTATACTAACTCAAACATTCCATGTTCAATCTGCACTAAATTTCATATGCTTGATAAAAGTGCTGGACTAAAGAAATCTACATGACAAAATCCAGTTATAGTCATAGCGCCACCAGCTGGCAGCAGGAAGATTGGCACATATAAATTACTATGACATAATCCTCTTATATTTACCACATTAAAAGCATATTTCTCGCTGTTCACTGTTTTACAAAAGCCACCCGGTGGTGGTGAGCCCGGGTGCGAGGGCCCGTTCATCGCTGCTTGCAGCTTTAATTAGGGCCCAAGCACTGCAGTGCGAGGACCCTATTGGAATTGCTCCGTTTATTCTTCTTCTTCTTCTTCTCCGCAATGAGTCTCATTTTTGAGGGCCTAAACATGCTCCAAAACTCACGAAACTTAGCACACGCATCAAAACTGGCGAAAATTTACATCTGATATAGGTTTCAGAAGTGGGTGTGTCAAAATGGCTCAATAGCGCCACCTATTAAATTTCAACGGAGTGCGCCTCGAGCTACGTTTCACGTACATGCATGAAAACTGGTACAAACTTGTAGCACACCATTATCTACAAAAAAGTCTCTTGGTACAAAATCCAAAACCCAACAGGAAGTAAGTTATTTTGAATTTCCTGTAGGATTTTTGTGCAGTTTTTGCCATTTCCATGCCTCGTACTTTGACGAACTCCTCCTACAGTTTTAATCGGATTGTCTTCAAATTTGGTGAGGGTCATCATAAGACCTTTGTGATGTTAAATTGCGAAGGTTTTGAGTTTTTGTCAAGGGGTGTGTCCCTGGCGGCCTGACAAAGTTTGATGTTTCGCCGTGAAACAGGAAGTTGCTGTAACTCAGGCAAGCAATGTCCGATCTGCCCCAAACTTCACATGTGTGATAGGTGTTCTGTCCTGAACAAACACTCATGACCAAATTCAGTTTTAGTCATAGCACCACCTGCTGGCAACAGGAAGTGACATGGCTAAAACTGTTATGGACTCCTCGGAACATATTAAAAAGTGTCAACAAGTGTTAAATAGGCTGGAAACATGCTAGAAACATACTAAAACATGCTAGCAACACTTAGCTAAGTGCTAAAGCATGCTACTAATGCAGTGAAAAAGGAAGTTGCTGTAACTCAGGCAAGCAATGTCCGATCTGCCCCAAACTTCAAACGTTTGACAAGAGCCCTGTCCTGAACACATCAACATGCCCATATTCGGTTATAGTCATGGCGCCACCTATTGGCAACAGGAAGTGTCTTGTTAAACACTGTTATGGACTCCTTGCAAAATAATAAAAAGCATCAACATGTGTTAAATAGGCTGGCAAAATTCTAGAAGCATGCCAA
>NC_056574.1:5770914-5884318 GCF_018340385.1 Cyprinus carpio | reverse complement strand
CCCGGGGAATATTTTTGGTTTTTTTTTTTATATACGTGTGCTTTTTCCCTATCTCATCTCTACGAAGCTTTGATTATGTGATAATTTTGGGAAGCTTTAGTGAATATTCCGCCATTGTGGCATGCAGTCCAAAGAATGTCTTGTACGTTTATAGAACACTGCTAGTTTAAAAAGATATTTGAGGGCGGATTGGTACAGGTCTTACTGTCCTCAACTAAAGTTTGGATGCATGTCCTCTAATCCTGAAATCTTCTCTGTCAGCCTACACTATTTCCCTACATTTATCACATGTGGAATCCCTCGTTCGCATACAAGATCGAGAGATAAACATTACGATTGCATCAAATAACAAATAGCGAGGAGAAGGCATTACTCACCGTGATTGATGAAAGGTTCTTACCACAGTTGGTGATGATGCAGTTGTGAAAAAAAAAAAGTGCTGCGAGAGAGAGACAGTAAACATTAGCAAGAGGCGAGGATTTGAGGAGAAAAGGGAAAACAGCGATAGGCCTATGAATGGACACAATACATGACAATGCTAAACGAATGCTAACGTCATCTCGCAGGTGTGCTGCCACTCAAGTGATTTAGAACAAAAAAAGCAGACGACCTAAAATTAATCAAGATTAGAATTGATAGATAATATCAGAAATATGCAGCTTGGAATTAACACTTTTAAACATCAGAGAGTGACCCACCCATGAACATCCAGCACACAAAAACAGTTTTTTCTCCCGCAGGCTTTTATTCCAACCCGAACAATTAATCGTCAGGAATTATACAACTGTCATATCACAACTAAACATAGGTTATGCTGACATATTTATATTAAAACTGCACACTTTGTAAATAACATATCTGCAACACAAATAAACACTACTGGTACATTATCTAAACAATTAAATTTTTTTCACTATACTTCTATTTCGGGAGATAGCAGTACATTATTGAATGTTTTTTGTTTTTTCTTTTCTTTTTTAATTAGTGTTCTTTATGACATCCCTACTGGTGTTTGACTTCTATGTATGTCCACACTATGTTGTACTTCCTTCTACACTGGAAGCTCCGGTTGTCAAGCCAAATTCCTTGTGTGTGTAAACATACTTGGCTAATATAGGCACTTCTGATTTCTGATTTCTGAAAATGACCACATTACATACAAGTCTGTGTCTAGGTAAGTCTGCTCCCAGCACACAATGTAATTTACTTGGCCCCGTTGTTAACTTTTTATTTCAACTGGACCTTCCCCACTTGGGCATTAGCTTGGAGAGAACTTGTTTTAACTCCAAACAAGGTCACCACATTTGGAAACTGCACATATTTTTGTGCCTACTTTGATTATCGTACCTAGCTTGTTTGGTCTGTGGCTCATCCCTCAATCCTGTTCTTCACCTCTTCCTCCATCTGTCTTTGTCAATTCCACTAGGGAAATAAGCAGCGGTGATCGGTGAAGGTGGTCGGTGGTATTAGTTCACTCCAGTGTCCGCAAATCTGTCTACCCATCATGAGCTCCGCAGGGGTTTTTTACCGATATTCCAGTTGTGCAGTGTTAATGGCTAAACAAAAAACCTTCTGTTATCCATGGTCCCAGGTTTGATGTTGTTGGCCCACGTATGCAGGAATCAATAATTTTATTTAGTCCTATAATTCTTTGTTAGGTTTGATTGTTTATGGTAGCTGGTAGTTAATTTTGTGAACACATCCCCATGCCTTGCACAGCTCTGCCAAAATACCAGCTGTAAACTGGGGACCCCTATCGGAGGGACCAGCAGGGTGTTGATGTTATTCAAGATTGCGATTCCATCATAAGTTCCTCACCTCAGAGATCCCTGGTTCCCCACTTGACAAGAAGGGGGCCCGCAGAACAGGTAGTAGGAGAAGCGAAATCCCCTAGGCGTGTTTTTTTATGTTGGACCATTGTCCTCAACTTCTCCTCCACTTCTGAGGCCGGATAGTCAGTTAGAAAGAAAAGCAGCCATAGAAGCCTTTTTGAAGGGTATCCAGTCTAATCAACTTTGTCTTTGCTGCCTTCCACCAGTTCTATGCAGGTTCCACTCAGGACTGTGCTTAGACTTCCGATAAGCTCAGCGTATGGGAAGGGACCTGATCTCCAAGACGTTCTCACACGCTGCTCTAGAAAGTTCAACACATCCTCTGTCTCACATGAGTCACCAAATTTGGGGAACTCAAGTCGTATGGGAGGCCTTCCACAGAATAAGGATGAGGCAGCCATTACTGAGGAAACTATAAACAATAAATGGGTGAGAATGTACAGGGGAAGAAATATAATGTGATGCGCTGTGTAACCTTTGTGTTGGTATTTTTGTCTCTAGATACAGGAGCTGTGGTCTGGGGATCATGGACTGCAGAAATGTGGGAGGTAGACGGTGTATAGGCTTGCAATCTGATGAGAGTAGTAATGCTAGTGTATCTCAACTTTATCATTTTTGACTCCTCCCATTTAGCATCTCGCCTGAGAGAAACAATCTGTAATAGCTTTCTCTCTCACTTTTCCAGGGACTTATGGAAAATAATCCTCCAACTCTGCTGAAGAAGAAGTAGTCAAATGGATTTAATGGAAGTCCCAAGATGGTTATCAGTAGTAAAGTTATGAGTGAGGATGTGGTCTAGTTGTTTGGCTGCTTTGTGTGCTTTCCTCCCTTTTGCCACCCCCCCCTTTCGTCGAAGTGCAACAAGGACAAGTTTGTCAAATTACCTTTATTTATATAACGCTTTATACAATACAGGTATTAACCCTCTGGAGTCTAAGGGTATTTTTGGGGCCTGGAGAAGTTTTGTCATGCCCTGACATTTGTGCTTTTTTCAGTTTCTTATAAATATCTAAATGGCTGAAGTCTAATCTCACTGTAATCAGCACAAACTAGCTATAATAATATGTGGAGCAGCATGTATGTACATGATTGTGTTTTTTGAGAAAAAAAAAATGTTATGCGTGGTTAGTGAAAAACTAAAAATGTTAAATCACTTGAATAAGGCAATAAAACACATACAGAAAATTGGTTCCCAGATATTTTGAGAACTGGAGCATTGTAGCCTAGAATTTTTTTTTTTTTCTAAATGATGTGAAAATCATCTTGGTTTACTCACTTACAGAAAACAATATATTGATTTAAATTTTTCTAAGACACTTTTTTGTTGGTAAAAGTCATATGCGAGTAGGCGTCAACTATCATGAATTCACACACCTGAGAAGACAAAGACCTGCATAATGAGCTGCATAATTGAGCCATTCAGTCAGCTGTGTCACTGAGACGGGATGAGTTACAAGAAAGAATGTGAGGACAAAATAAAATCTATATAATTTTATGTTTGTAGTTTATTTAGAATCATATTTAATTATCCCACAACATAATTTAATATTCACTTGTGAGTGCAGTTAAACAGTTTATTAGGAAAAATCAACAGCTGACTTTCAAACTGAATTTTTTGCCCATCATTACTCCAGATCACACAATCCTTCAGAAATCCTTTTAACAATCTTATTTTCTACAAAAAAACATGTATTGTTATTATTATCATTATTATCATTATTATTATTATTATTATTATTATTATTATTATTATTATTAATGTTGAAAAGAGCTGTGAGAATATTTTTTTAGGTTTTTTAGGGGGGATAAACTGATTGAAAGAACAGCAATGATTGTTACATTTGTTACAGTTACATTATTTATGGTACATTTATATTATTTACATCAAGCTTTTGGAATGGTATAGTAGTGTATATTGTTATTGAAACTTCATAATATTTCACTTGATTATACATTTAGTCAGGAATTATAGTTTGGAAAAAGTCTTTGGAAAAAGTCTAACTAGTAAAATGTTTACACGTTATGTGAAAACTAGTACAAGCATATAAATCAATAAAAAGAGGGACTTACTCATGTTTATGATCTCTGCTGAATAAAGTGCTTCATTCTTTTTTTTCTGAGGAAATCCAAATCTCAAATCCTCACCCACATCACATCTTTTTGGGGTGAATTATGTCTTATTCCTCCCATCGCGAAGCAAACAGTAAAATAATAAAAACTTGAAGAACAGTCTCGCTGCGTTGTCTTCTGTTGTGTGGGCGTATTCAAAAGCCGCGCGCTTCAGTGAAACATTTGAATCTCAAAGCGCGCTCGGCGCGGGGGGCGTGGTCGCATTAGAAGATAATGAAGTGAGACGTGAAAAACGGACATCGCGTTGTTTTCATATGGATTACTTTATCACAGAATATTTGTTTTCAGCAGCACTTGTTTAGTTTAAAAGTAGACATGTCAGGCTTTCTATAGATATCTCTCTTATGTCTCTTCGTTGAGTATTCACTGAGTTACAGTTCATTTTTAATGACGCATTTGTATCTGAAGATCAGCGCAGACAAAGGCTGCAGACAGCACTCCTTGTTTGTTATCTTTATTTTATAAGTGCACAAAGTTTTGTTGTTATTATGTCTGTATACAAAAAAAAGTAGACCCTTTACAGATTCGATTGAGTGTATTGCACTTATCTGTACGATCAAAACTGAAAGTGTAATTTAAGTTCTTTTCGGGGTTATCAGGAGAAAATACCCCAAAACGCGTATACGCGTTAATCGACTCCAGAGGGTTAAACAGGATAATAGTGTGTCGATACTGTAGGAGCACATAGTAAACAGTCAATGTCAGTTCCTTGTTGATTCAGTGTTGTCATCATCCAGCTCAGTTTCAGTTCTCTTCAGTTTAACGTCAGACTGTACAGAGGACTCATCTGGTTCTCGTGGTCTTGTGTGCGATGGCCGTCTAATTGACAAGGTCTTCGCAAAGGATCTGTCTTTCAGGCTCATCTTGTCGACATGGTCTCCGCTGACATTCAGGGCTTTAAAGTGACGTGACATGTGGCCAAGTTTGGTGACCCATACTCGGAATGAGTGCTCTGCATTTATGCCATCAAAAGTGCCCACACACAGCAGTGAACACACAATGATTTTTTGCTGTGGCACCCGGGAGCAGTCAGGGGTTTTGGTGCCTTGCTTAAAGGCACCTCTTTGTGGTATTGAAGGTGGAGGGAGTGCCATACATTCACTCCCTCCACCTACAATCCCTGCTGGTATGAGACTCAAACCCACAACCTTGGATTACGAGTCCATCTCTCTAACCATTAGGCCATGACTTCCCCAAAAGAAGTCATATCTAGGTGCGCTGATCCTACCTGGATACGGACTGGATCCGTATAACTACAATGACCTCAGAATAAGAATGAAAGAATCTAATATTAGCATAGATGTCATTCTTCTTATGTTGTAGCCCAGTGGTGGTCAGTAACAGAGTAGCTTTTACTTTGTTCCTGTACTATATCAAAAAACACAACAAACTCCTCATAACATAACAAATTCTATTTTGAGTAACTTTTACTTCACTACATTCAAAACCATAAGATCGTACTTTTTACTTCACTACATTTCATAAAACATATCATTACTCCTTATAATATATCACATGCTCAGACACTCAGAGGCGATGTCTGATTCAAGAATGAACTGATTCTTTTTAATGAACCTTTTAAATCGGTTTGCAAATCGCACCAAACGATTCATTCATGAATTATAATGATCTGATTGCAGCTGTTCTCGAGTCGACACAACTCACTGATTCAAATGAACCATTTAATGCAAGTCTCCAGTGAACTGAATTCACAAGTAAGAACCGGGAGATCTTGTGAGTGCTTGACTGATGCTGCTAAACATAAGTTACTAATGTCGAATTTTAGGATTAATTATTGTAACTGAAAAACATATTTAGTTCAAAACTGTCAGTTGTTTGTGAACTAAATCTGCTGTAAAGGGTGATCTATTTAAGCCCACTGAAATGCTTGAATGCAGACACATCAACTTCTGTGTCATGTTTTAGGTCAAAAAAGGAAACATTAAAATAACACAGATTAAATAAAATCACTCATGCACGTTCAAATTCCCCACTGCCGTAACGTTAACAGTTTTATTAAAACACTACGTGTGATGTCTGTTTTTATATTGTTTATCAACAGTATAAATTTTTATATTGTTACGATTAACTAGCCGAGTAGACGGATATGAATGTTTATTCATAACCATACTGAAAATAAGTAAATATTGTTAGCTGATGCTAACTGTTTAGCTAACAAGCTTGCTGGTGCTAAGTTGAGGTTATTTTTAGATATAAAGTCCAAATATTTTTATTCAGCCATCTAGATAGATTATATCTGAGGGAAAAGAAAGGATGTGATGTTCAGAACATGGTAACTACAGTAATTATCAGATTGAGAAGTGATTCCCTCTGGGGGCATTTGGCCAGGGGTGTTTACACCACAGACGAGGATTGAGAAGAAAAAAAACATAAAAATATAATTATATTTTCCTTAAAATGTTCTTCCTAACTTCAGGCCTTATGCTCATGTCATATATAACTGAACTTCTGCTAAACAACAAACTTTAAAACACTTTTTTCTTACTGGTGAAAATCATATGGTCAAATCTGTTTTCTCTCAGGTACATCGCAGTGTAAGCTTCACAGTGAACATTTCTAGCATACATCACTCTCGTCAGCGTAGTCCGTGTCAACAACAATCTTCATATAGATTTTTATTTGGGGAAAAATCCCAGGCATTTTGTGCAGTATAGGATTATAAAAATATGTGCGAATGTAAAATTAAAATTAAGTAGCCTATATAAAATGCTAAATAAATCTATCAGTACTTTTTTACTTAAGTACATTTAAAAACCAAGTACTTTTTGTACTTTCACTGGAGTAAAAATTGAAAAAGGAGTACTTTTATTTAACTGGAGTAATATTTTATTATACATATCTGTAGTTTTACTTAAGTACTTGATTTGTGTACTTCATCCACCACTGGTTTGTAGCAAGTAAATCAGATGTTATGGGAAGTGTTCCCGGTTTCCGGTTGACCTTATTAATGCAGCCTAACAATCCTTTAACGGATTTAAATTAATGTGATAGCTGCCTCCCAAACAACACTAGATATACACTCCCAGTTAAAGAGATGGGTTTTTAATCTAGATTTAAACTGACAGAGGGTGTCTGCCTCCCAAACAACACTAGATAGACTCTTCCAGAGTTTGGGCTCTAAACGGCAAAAGGATCTGACGCCCACAGGTGATTTTGATATTCGCTACTCTAGCTGCTGCATTTTGGACCAGCTGCAGTTTGTTCATTAAGGGCGCAGAGCAATCACCCAAATTAGCATTGAAAAATCTAACCTTTAGGTCATGAATGCATGAATTATCATTTCTGTATTTGACATTGAGAGCATAGGTCGATATATTTTTAAGATTGAAAAAAGCAGTTTTACAAATGCTAGAAATGTGGCTTACAAAGGAAAGATTGCTATCAAATAGTACAAGTGTTATAAACAGTTTTTTAGGTTATTACATGCAGAGGTCCTGCCCTGTCTTCCTGTTTCAGTTAAAATGACGTCAACATATAGAATAACGCTGCGTGTTTCAAAGCATCTTAGGGGACCTCTAATGTGTGCCTCTACTATCAAACACATTTTCTAACAAAGCTGTTATGACTTGTTAAAATCTAAGGCAGTATCCAGTATAATCCTTTTAGCAGATCTGAAGAAATTGTACACCTAATTTAGATTAGATTCCAGAAACGGTGTGCAGCTGGGTTTATTGCTCACACATGAGCTGTTTTTTGCCAAACTATGTCAGACTAAGGCAAACATTAAGGTTGAGCTTAAAAACTGGCACTGTAAGAAAATATACTGTCTATTGAAATGGCTGACATTGGATTTGGGATTCCCCATGTGTAAAAGCATCATCTGAAATGAGTTACACCCAAAAAATAATGTCAGCCATGTATATTTGTACAGTATCTGTGGTTAATAAGTTGTCAGAGCATTTCTTCAAAATTCCTTGTACATATATAGTTTGAAAAGCATCTGGAGCCTGTGGAAGTATTCACTATTCAGTTTTTTTTTTAAGCAGATTATTTTAGAAGATTGTTTTTGTCTCGTATCTAAGCATTAACTTATTTTTAGTCCAGTTTTCTATTTTAAAAACTAAATAAAATAATAACTACATTCATAGAAGTTCATGCCATCTAAAGGGAGCCCTATTCAGTTGATTTAGTCTGCTCTTTGTATTGAATGGCCACAGAAGTATTTGCCATACTGATATCACTGTGTATGTATTGCCGTGTGTCTGCATTCTTGCTAATACAAGGACATATTAGTGAACCAGAGAGACAAAGTTGCATTGCAATTACAAGGGGAAATCTACAGAAGTCTTTGATGCTTCTTTGATTCTATCAAATTAAAAAAAAAAAAAAAAAAAAAAAGAAATAAAGTATATACAAATCATTATACAATTTTTCATGTTATGCTGGAACAGGGAGATGAGAAGACACTGGTAGGACTCAAAACAGATATTAACTCAAAAAAAGGGCTGTTTGGACACACAAACATGGAACGGAGTCTGACATAAGGCCTCCTCCAGAAGGCGGGTCCTCAAGCCATGTAACTTCCAATGGTGTGGGGGGGCTCTGGGGGTCCCTCAGGGACTGACACAGGACAGAGGGCATCCAGAGCAGTACCCGTTCAGGGCGCCATGGCAGAGCAGGAGACTCAGGAGGCCTGGGCCCCATCCCCTTCCTCTACGGCTGGAGCCCTACTACCCCCCCCCCCCCCCCCCCCCAAAAAAAAACTACTTGGGGGAACTTACGGGGGATCCGGAGCCTTCCCTGGGCTTGACGGGGGATCCGGAGCCGGTCAGCAAAGTGCTTTCGAGGAGCTGGCATTGGAGTGAGTTTTGGAGCTGGAGCCGACACTGGAGTGAGCTCTGGAAGGTGCTTAAAAGGGCGGGCACTGGAGATGGACGTCCGGCGGGCTTGCCATAGGAACAACCGGCGAACTTGACAGCGGAACGGCCGGCGAACTCAACGGCAGGATGGTTCTAGCTCGGGCCCAGACATTCCCAGACACCGGAAAAAACCCCCTTTCTCCAACATAGTCCAGTGGTGTCTGGGAGGTCTACAGGTCAATAGGAGTTGGCCCCAAGCCAGATCAGATGGTTGAGGGTGGCGTCATCCACTGCCGTCGCAGCGGCAAGCTTGCTGAACTCCTCGGCGTACTCATAGAATGGGAGATCTTGGTGGAATAGGGCGAGAAACCAAGCAGTGATCTCCATGTTTCTGTATTGGTCTGCTGTTCTGTCACGTTATGCAGGAACAGGGAGATGAAGAGACACTGGTAGGACTCAAAACAGACTTTAATAACTCAAAAAAGGGCACACATACATGGGCTAGAACACAGCGTAGAGACTAAAGGACATAAAACAGCAGATGCTAGAGACAGGGAAACACAGGGCTTAAATAGAAGGACTAATGGGATAATTAATAACACACAGCTGGAACTTAAAGATCTAATAATGAAACAATGAGAACAGGACAGGAAGTACTAAATAAAGGCAAGGAAGGCACATGAGGAGCAAAACACACACAAAACACGGAACAGAGTCTGAAAACAGTAGCTAATTCTGGTCCTCAAATCTGACTGGTGTTCCAGTGGTGTTTACATTGGGTATAACAATCTCTGCTAATTGTGATTTTAATGGTAAAATACAAAAAAAAAAAAATTAAAATTAAGTGGTAAAAACCTGTTACACAGTTACAGTTTTACGATCGCAATGGCATTTTTTTTTTTATACTTTTAACAATTTTCCTAAACTGTTAACACAGTTGGCACAACATCCATCTGTGTAGGCTATACAATTAAAACATTTATTTTTGCTTTGACACAAAATGCATTCAGTTAACACAAATAAAAAAACTTGAACTTCTCTTCAGACCAAAATAATGTTTTTTTTTTTACTGCCAAATTTACAAATGTTTTCACACTGTATGTCAGAACAGTTAACATCATGTTCTATACCTAACTTATAGGCTAAAGTCAAAGTGAACAGCTTTTCATATTGTAAATTGAAACACAAATATATCCTCTGTATTTTATTCCATAGCTAATGATATACATGCAAGTTATGCTTATAACTTATTGAAATTATGGAAATATATAAATTACAGCTGATTCCCATTGAGGTACTTTCAATCATATGAACACTGTATACAGTAAAAGACGACTACTTTGGCCTGATCTTGTGTGCACTCCTGCATAAATGTGAGATTGGCCCCTTCAACACTGACCGCATTCTACTTTTTTTTTTAGAAGACCTGCACAAAAGACTGGTGCCAGTGGTACAGTAGAAAGGTGGAACACCACTTGCCAATTTATGTGATCACATGGGACAATGTGGCATTCCACCATCCCTGTGCAGTCATAGCCTGGTTTGATGCCCATCCAAGGATGATGTTCCTTTTCCTCGCCCCTTACTCACCTTTTCTCAACCCCATTGAAGAGTTTTTCTCAGCCTAGAGATGGAAGGTTTTTGACCATCGTCCACAGGTCCAAATGTCCCACCTGAATGCAATGGATGTTGCATGCCAAGACATCACAGCTTAACACTGCCAGGGGTGGATAAGGCATGCAAAACGATTCATTCCAAGATGCTTTGCCAGAGAAGATATCAGGCAAAAGCAAGAAGAGAACATTTGGCCGAATGAAGTAGACTAGAAGATGATTAGATTACTTTTTTTATTTATGTTTTTTATTCTTTCTGTGGCTACAGTTTTTTCCAGTTGCTAACATCCTTTTGTCCCACTCTGTAGTCACATTTTCAAAACACTATACACAATTAGTACAACATCAGTCGGTAGTGACCATACCATTAACACAATTCATGTTGTTTTCACACAATATTCAGTCAATTAACATATTTCTAAAATGCTTAAATTTTCTTTTCACACAAACTTACCCCATACCAAAATCACGGATCTTTCTTATTTTTTCCAAATGTTCCAAACTTTAAATGCAGTGTAATGCTGCCTTCACGTGCTATTCCGAAATGCCCTATTTCCCACTTGTGTAGTCGTGATAACGAGCTTGTTGTATTCAAGTGGTTTGCTGTCAGAAAGAAAAAAATGTAGCATCCCATTAGTTTACAATCATATAAACATTCACCGCGCTAAACTCTGGAACTCCAACAACAATATGTCCAGGTATGGTGTCTGTACTCTATATCTGATTCTATAGTGACTCTTACACTATTCTACGCTTTTTTTTCTTTCACTATTGCCTATTGCTACACATGTAAACACTCGCGTAGTGAAAAGCATTTACAGTAAACATTATGTGTTTGGCTTCTTTCGGAGAGTTATGGAGTTGGAGGCTAATCAGACACCACCTTAATTCATTTATGTAGATGAAACAGGATTTAACCTGGCAAAAACTCGTAGACAAGGAAGACACATAATTGAGAAAAGGGCCCACCACTGATGTGCCTGGTCAGAGAGGAGAAAATATCACAATGTGTGCTGCAATCTCAAGTGCTGGTCTGGTCCTCCAAAAATCCAGATTGGTCCCTACAACACGGGGCGCCTTCTTTTGTTTTCAGATGACCTCCACCAACAACTTGTGCCAGAAGCAAAAAGGGAACAAATGGGAGGAAACATGAGGACATTTGTGATTGTATGGGACAACGTTGCGTTCCACCATTCACATGTTATCACAAATTGGTTTGCAGCCCATCTGAGAATGATTTCCATTTTTCTTCCTCCATACTCTCCTTTCCTGAACCCCATTGAAGAATTTTTTTTTTCTGCCTGGAGGTGGAAAATCTATGATCATCAACCACATAATCAAATGTCCCTCCTTGAGGCAATGGATGCTGGCTGCAGATACATATTCACTGAAGACTGCCAGGGGTGGATAAGGCATGCTAAGCATTTCTATCCAAGATGCATAGCAAGAGACAATATAACTGTAGCCAAATTCCTTGACACGTCTGTGTGCAGTGGCTCTTGATGCCTTGACCCCAGCCTCAGTCCATTCCTTGTAAAGTTCACTCAAATTCTTGAATCGATTTTGCTTGACAATCCTCATAAGGCTGTGGTTCTCTCGGTTGGTTGTGCATCTTTTTTTTTTTTTCCACACACTTTTTCCTTCCACTCAACTTTCTGTTAACATGCTTGGATACAGCACTCTGTGAACAGCCAGCTTCTTTGGCAATAAATGTTTGTGTCTTACCCTCCTTGTGAAGGGTGTCAATGATGGTCTTCTGGACAACTGTCAGATCAGCAGTCTTCCCCATGATTGTGTAGTCTAGTGAACCAAACTGAGAAACCATTTGGAAAGCTCAGGAAACCTTTGCAGGTGTTTGGCATGTCAGCATATTCTAATTTTTTGAGATCGTGAATTGGTGGGTTTTTGTTAAATGTGAACCAAAATCATCACAATTAAAAGAACCAAAGACTTAAACTACTTCAGTCTGTATGAACTGAATTTATTTAATACACGAGTTTCACAATTTTAGTTGAATTTCTGACATAAATGAACTTTCCCACAACATTCCCACAAATTAAACATAATTTATTGAGACGCACATGTATGTTGCTAGGAGATGCTGTTTTCTTGCCTGACCTCCGTTGAATGAAATACAAACCGGGGGAAAAAAATGGCACGTCAAAGAAGGTGGAGTTTCAGAACACACCCGCCAATTGCATAACCGCCACGGACCAATGGAAGCTCAAAGGTGTTTAGGAGCCAAACAAACTCCCCCAGAAAGTTTGCTTTGGTCAGCTGTTTCGAACTGCCAAAACAAACTCAAAACGAACTTCGTTTCAGCTTGATTTTGTTCGAAATGACGTCATATCAGTTTGTGATGATGCCCATTAGCGGAGTCTGATTCATGCATGTTATTGTATACATGAATTTATTTTTTATTTTTTTCTATTGTAATGTATTTTGGTATGCATATCGTGCCCTCTGTGTATATTTGGTCTGGGAACAAAGATTGACAACGTGATTGCGGAAGAGAAGGTGTGAGGTTGACCTAGCATGTTAATGATGTGTGGACTCGGATGTATATAAGGGGAACGCAGAACAGATGGAAGGGGGCGGTCCTCTCATGCCAGGCGAAGTTAGACTGGCGTTCACTTACGTGGAACACTTCACCAAAAGTCGGAAGGATGGGCCCTGTTTTGGACTTTTGGACTGAGCACATTATTTTCCACAAGTGAGCTGCACTGTCGCAAAATGCTGGTGTGGTAAGCAGCGGGAGTTTAAAGCTGGGAACCACTGTGTTCTGCGCATAATTATTACCGAGTCAAACAGCCGCACAATGAACGTTTTTTAAAGTGGACTAAAATGGAAGAGATTGAAAAAGGAAAACGGACTTTGTGAATTTTTCTAATGGACTCTGCAGGCTATTACGGTGTTGAATGTCTTTGTTTAATATGCAATGTAACTTGTGATGGTTTTAAAGGTACTGAGTTATGAGCAATGAAAAGCTATGTTTGTGTATACAAGGGAAAGGGTGTTTGGAGGATGAGAAGTGAGGTCAATACACGCACTTTGTTTAAGCAATTTACCAAGTGTGATGGGTTTTTGGTTGTTGTTTCTTTTTCAAAATATTATTTGCAGTCGCAAGTGGACGGATTTTGCATATGACTACCGAGCATTGTGTTTAAAGTGGGGACCATATATGTCAGAAGAGGAAATAGTTGGGCGTATCCTTAATGCTTGCAACCCTAGATTGGCCAGTGGGTTGAGAGGTTTGGTACCTACGGCTGAGCAATCTGTAAATATAGGTTCCTTGATTGAAAAAGATTGGAGCAATACCAAAGAGTTTTTTGAGAAAGATGGGAAAGAAGGGACACAATAGAGGAAGGGACGCCGATGTGACCATTGTTTCAGCAATTCCGGACCTTTTGATTGTACCCGTTGGAATTCGAGGTTTCAAGGGAGATGCGGTGTTCGATACAGGAAGTACATATTCATTGATGTGCAAAAGTTTGTGGGAAAGAATTAAGAAGGAGAATGAGGTTTTGGATCCTTGTAGTGGTCAAAAGTTTATGATGGCTAATGGGCAAGAGAGTCGAGCCATAGGGACGATTAATTTACTCATACATCTTCATGATATCCATTTAGTTATTAATATCTACGTATTGGATGACACCCAGTTGTATATGCCATTGTTGCTGGGGTTGGATTTTCTTGGCATAGGTCAGGTTACTTTAGAGCCTTACCTTGGTAAATACATCTTACAAGGGGGTAAAGAATATAAATTCATTCACAGGGCCGGTAGCTCACTACAATGGGGAGAGCAGGTGTCTCAAGTGAATTTTTATTATGCTGTCAAGGAGTTGATGTCTCAGTCAGTTGTATGCCCTCTGTTGAATTTACAGCCTGAAATTGTGAGACCAATGCTGGAAAGGTGGCCTTCAGTGTGGACTGAGCATAGGGGGAAAACTGATATGGCATTACACAAGATTTTAACCACGGACGAGGTACCAGTGCGCCAGAGAGCTTATAGGGTATCACCTCAGAAACAAGCAATTGTTATGGGGCATGTTCAAAAGATGCTGGAAGAGGGTGTTATTGAGCCATCATCATCAGCATGGGCTTCCCCTGCTGTTTTTTTGTACCGAAGATGGATGGGATATTCCGTTTTTGTGTTGATTACTGTAAGGTTAATGCAAAAACCCATCATGATGCATACCCCATGCCTTTGGTGCATTAAATTTTAGAGTCTTTGTGAGGTGCACAGGTTTTAGTTCATTGGATTTACAGAGTGGATGTTGGCAGGTGGCTATGGATGAGGGTAGTAAGAAAAAGACAGCTGTAATAACGCCTCAAGGGTTATATCAATTTAAGGTTATGCCGTTCAGGCTGTGGAATGCTGGTGCCACTTTTCAACGGCTTATGGAAACCGTCTTTACAGAGTTGAAGGGGACAGTATGCTTTGTGTATATAGATGATGTGATTGTTTTTTCACAGGCATCAGAGCAGCACTTGCAAGATTTAGAGGTTGTTTTCCAAAGGCTTCATGTAGCTAATCTTACCTTGAATCTAAAAAAGTGCAATTTGTTAATGTCCGAAATAGTATTTTTGGGACAAGTGGTATCAGGCAATGGTGTGGAGGTTGATCCAGAAAAGGGGAAGGCAATTTCAAATTGCCCTCGTGCCCGGTGATTTGAAAAGTTTACAGCGCTTTTTATTGGCATGGTGGGTGGTATCACAAGTTTGTTCCACACCTTGCAGATATCATTGCTCCCTTGAATAACTTGAAAAAGAAGGGGCAATCTTGGGATTGGACACCAGCATGTCAGGTGGCATTTGAAAAGTTAAAGCAGGTATTGTTGCAACCACCAGTATTAGCTTTTCCAAGCTCTGCCCATTCGTTTCAAGTGTATACTGACGCCAGCAATGTTGGTTTGGGGGCTGTCCTGATGCAAAATTTGGATGGTGAAGAAAAAGTTATTGCTTTCGCCTCTAGGGCATTGACAGGAGCAGAGATTAACCCTCTGGAGTCGATACCCGCGTATACACGTTATGAGGCATTTTCTCCTGATAACCACGAAAAGAACTTAAATTACACTTTCGGTTATGATCGTACAGATAAGAGCAATATATCAATCGAATCTGTAAAGGGTTACTTTTATTTGTATACACACATAATAACAACAAAACTTTGTGCATTTATAAAATAAAAAAAACAAACAGAGTGCGCTGTCTGCTGCCTTGGTTCTGCGTGATCTTCATTTAGAAACGCATCATTAAAATGAACTGTAACTCAGTGAATACTCAACACAGAGACATGAGAGATATATCTATAGAAAGCTTCCTTTTTCTGAGGAAACTTTTATTTCCTCAGAAAAAAGAATGAAGCGCTTAATCCAGCAGAGATCATAAACATGAGTAAGTCTCTTTTTATATTTATATACTTGTACTAGTTTTCACATAACGTGTAAACATTTTACTAGTTAGACTTTTTCCAAAGACTTTTTCCAAACTATAATTCCTGACTAAATGTATAATCAAGTGAAATATTATGAAGTTTCAATAACAATATACACTATACCATTCAAAAGCTTGATGTAAATAATATAAATGTACCAATAAATGTAACTGTAACAAATGTAATAAACAATGCTGTTCTTTTCAATTTATCCCCCCTAAAAAACCTGAAAAAAAAATATTCTCAGCTCTTTTCAACATTAATAATAATAATAATAATAATAATGATAATAATAACAACAATAAATGTTTTTTTTTTTTTGTAGAAAATAAGATTGTTAAAAGGATTTCAGAAGGATTGTGTGACTGGAGTAATGATGCAAAAAATTAGGTTTCACATAGCATGTATACATTTTACTAGTTGGACTTTTTCCAAACTATAATTCCTGACCAAATGTATAATCAAGTGAAACATTATGTAGTTTCATTCACATAATCTAAATGTTCTACTGTACTACTAGTATCAGTGACCATCACAATAATGTTAATAATGTAGTTTATCATTTAGTTTATTTGAGAGCACATAAACAATATATACTTTGGAAATGCTAGTTATGTGATGTTCATTTATATATTTCAACATTACACAATACCAGTCAATACCAGTTTGCTAAAGCAGTAATTTATTTTTAATTTTAAGCAACAAATTATTTTTTACTATTTAAAATAATTGCTTTCTATTTGAATATTTTTTACAATTTAATTTATTCCTGTGATCAAAGCTAAATTTTCAGCATCATTACTCCAGTCTTACTCCAAGTGTAACAATATACACTATACCATTTAAAAGCTTGGAGTCAGTATTTATAGAAATTAAAACTTTTATTTAGCACACACATGATAAATAAAAATGATTAATATGATAAATGTTAAAAAAAAAAAAAACTGAAAAAAATATTCTCAGTTCTTTTCAGCATTAATAATAATAATAATAATAATAATAATAATAATAATAATAATAACAATAAATATTTTTTTTTTTTTTTTTTTTTTTTTTTTTTAGTAGAAAATCAGAATATTAGAATGATTTCTGAAGGATTATGTGACTGGAGTAATGATGCTAAAAACTCAGATGCTGAAATGATGCTGAAAGTCAGCTTTGATTGTTCCTAATAAACTGTTTAACTGCACTCGAAAGTAAATCTCAAATTATTTTGTGGGATAATTAAATATATTCAAAATAAACTACAAACATAAAATTATATACATTTATTTTGTCCTCACATTCTTTCTTGTAACTCTTCCCTCTCGGTCAGACACCTGGCTGAAAAGCTCATTATGCATCTCATTATGCGGGTCTTTGTCTTCTCAGGTGTAAATCACAATGCTATTCATGATAGTTGATGCCTAATCGCATATGACTTTTACAAACAAAAAGTGTCTTAGAAAATTGAAAACAATCTATTGTTTTCTGTGTGTGAGTAAACAAGATGATTACAAGCTCCAGGTTTGACAGTCTTGTGAACAAATGTTCTGTATGTTTTATGACCTTATTTCAGACACCAAAAAATTATATTTTTTTCAACAAACATACACATAAACATTGTTTTCTCAAAAACACAATCATGTACATACATGCTATTTATATATTATTGTAGCCCAGTTTGTACTGACTTTAGCCATGAATATATTTATAAGCAACTGAAAAAAGCAAAAAACTCAAGGCATGTTAAAATTTTTCCAGGCCCCCATAACCCCCTAGACTTCAGAGGGTTAAATATTCAATGGCAGAAAAAGAATGCTTAGCAGTGGTCTGGGCAGTAGAGAAATGGCGTCATTACTTGGAGGGTAATACCTTCGATGTATTCACGGACCATAGTGCTTTGTCTTGGGCTTTTAATTGTCCAAAAGCTACTTCACGACTGACAAGATGGATCTTGAGGTTGCAAGCATTCTCATTCCAGGTACATTATCGAAAAAGGTGCTGTAATGTAGTACCCGATGCGTTGTCCAGGTCACCAGAGTTGCCAGATGGCGATGTGTGCGTTGCTGTGGCGAAAACGTCGTGGGCAGATCTACCTGTAACCATGCATGACATTGAGAAGGCTCAAAGAGCTGATACTATGTGTGAAGATTTAAGGCAGCCTGATGTAGATTTTACTCCAGGGCATATTGGTTATAAAGAACAACGAGGAGTTTTGTACCGGGTTGTGCCATCTAAACATGGGGGGGATTAATTATTAACTGGTTGTTCCCATAGAGTTGAAACCACAGTTCCTTTCCTACTTTCATAGTCCATTTGGTGGCCATCTAGGTAGAATGAAAACTCTTTTTAAGATTTTAGAAGTGGCATGGTGGCCATCAGTTAGGAAAGATGTATGGGCCCATGTTTGTACGTGCACTACCTTACCGTACAGTGGTTCTGACCCCTGGGGAAATGCTTGGTGTCGATTTTATGGGGCCACTCTCTGTGAGTAGGGCCAGTAATACCATGTTAAACTGGCAAATGGAGGTTTCAAAAAGTATTGAATAAAAGGGGCCATTAATTGTGGCCAATGTGTATTAGAGAAAAACATTTATTTCGTAATGATATTTCTCCCCATTTTAAATTCTTATTATCCAATGAAAGTATATATTTTTGTGATTTTTTTAAATAAAAGACCAAAAGGAATAACAATGCAGAAGAATTTTCACAGCCTTTTTTGATCATATTTACCAAGGGGGCCAATATTTTTGGCCACGACTGTATAGGTCACCATACTTGGCTGTATGTCACGTCACTTAAAATCATGCAGTGTGTCTCAGGCTTATGGTAGGCTGAACAATAATGCCATTTTCCCAGGACACGTCCTGGCCAGGATTTCTATATTGCCTAAAATATCCAGGTTTTGGCTTTGGTTTCCTGTTTTCATACTTAATGAAGGTAATGATCGTTTGACCAATAACATGCAGACATTGTACGTAATCAACCAATCGTGGTGAGTGAGAAGGTGGGATCCACAGAGAACGGTAAAAGCGATGCAAATACGTGTACATATTAGTGTTCGATTTGAAGCAGCTCTGAGCATACTGACCGGTGTATGACATCAAAGTACAGTGAGAGCCGTCTGCTTTCTAGAGCTCTCACGGTACTTTGTCATACAACAATTGGTCTGTGCAGCACAAACACAGCCAAAACTTGGATATTTTAGGCAATATAGAAATCCTGGCCAGAACGTGTCCTGGGAAAATAATGGCACATTTGGTCACCCCTAGCTTATGGTGTTTTAATGTCAAGCCTTAACTTTTTTTCCTCTCTACCGCTATCTTTGTTTTAAAACATAAAACTGCACTTTTTAAAATTGATTTTTGTTTATTTTTAACAACAAAATAGTTAAAAGCTGCAATTCTTAAAGGTATAGTTCACTCAAAAATGAAAATTCTGTCAACCAGTAAGACCTCCATTCATCTTCAGAAATGGAAGCGTCAGCACAAGTTCTACTAGGAAGACTTAAAACCACGTCACATATTACAATTAGATCTAGCCAATCGGCACTCAACACAAGGAATATAAAAGCCCTCTACTCACCCTTCATTGTGTCTCAGCAGATGATGTGAAACATTAGGGTAGTTCTGAGTGCTTTCCAGGGTTGCCAGGTTTTCTCAAAACCGCCAAATGCCACTCAAATATAGCCCAATCGCATTTTGAGAGGGGTTCCCCGGTAAAATTCGCATTCCAGACGCTTAATATCACATTATTGGGGTCGTTTTTTTGCACTTGTGGCGCTTGGGCATAAATTTTATTCTCTGCAAGGCTATTCACTCACACACAGCCTATGTTAAAGACAAAGCACTTGTTGTTGCGTGATTGTTTGTGTATCTAGCAGACTAGCACTGAATAATTAAGATGTTGATCAAAATAATACACCCAATGCAACTCTTTTGTAACGAGCCATTTTGAGGCTCGTTATTAAAGGCTTACAATTTTTATACTGATACTGATTTTGTACTGGATACTGATTCCTTGTACTGGAATGTGGTAAGTATTGACTTCTCTACTGTTGCGTAGACCGTTTCTGCAAAGAGGTCCTCGCTGTCTATTTCTGCACGAGTGGCCTCTGAATAAGAACATGAACGTAAACAGACACGTTTTCTCGCTATTCTCAATACTAAAGTTTTCCCAATACACAATATATTGACTAACTTAGCATTTCATCACTTTCGTCTAATCTGTTATTCTTTTACTATTCTCAGGACATATTAAGGCAATTATCTCTAGCTTAGCCATGTGGCATTAGTTTGCTCTGATAAATAACTAGTTGGCGCTCTTTTCTGTGTGGTGAGCATTAAAGTATCCCATCTTGGAACTTGCACTCGTCAAGGCCTTTCTATAGTCTGATGTTTTTATGTACTTATCTATAGATGACTTCCTCTCCAGATTTCCTTCTATACTTCATCAATGTTTGGACTTGGAGTTTATAATTACTATTCTGTTAATTTAGTTTGTCCAGAACATTAAAGTCATGGGGCACAGCTATGCTTACTCATAACATCTGCTTTAAAATTTTGCAAAAATCTTTGTGTAATGGCTTTCTTTATGCTTTTTCAGGATTCAATAGCTATTGAAGTTTTATTGGCTAGTATGGCATCATTGTTAAATGTAATGTGTTCTTCTCCTTCAGCAAGGGTAGTGTATAAAGATTTATTTTTCTATCTTTGTCCTATTTCCATACATTACTAATATTTCTTTAACTTATTTCATGTGATCTTGTTTCTTTGAAGGTTCACTCGTTCAATGGCTTCCTATGGTTCCTATGGTTAAATGGAATCTATGGAGATTTTGTGGGAGTTAAGCCAGAGAATAGTTCTGTTTTACAGTTCTGATATTTATGCTTAAGTTTTATGCAGAAAGCATAAAAACACATAATTACTTTATTTGATCATCTTACTAACCTTGGCACTTCATTACAATGCAATCATTTAGATTCCATGGCTCCAGATGCAGACAACCGTGGCTCTCACCTCATCTTTACACAGCTCACTCTTTGGACTGGCGCTATTATGAACGCAGGCTCTATCAAGCTGATGTACACATAATCACTCCATAACATTAATATGCAACATACATCACAACACTCAACAGACATCTTTAAAGTCCGCGTGAACTTGAAGTTGCTGCCTACTTTATTTCAGTGTAGTGACGTATTTCCAGCTGAAACAGAATATTGAATAGAGGGCATGGTTTTGTTTGCGCTCATGGTCTCCGTCTCTCACTCATAGCAAACTAACGGCTGGAGGGGTGTGTTTAATGTAACCGTGATACACACTAAACGTAAGCTTACACTGTGCTAGGTTCGAAAGGAGCTAAGTGATATAAACTGTACCCATAAAAGGAAATATCAGACCAGGTAAGTAGTAACCAGTAACTTTTACTCACATTAAGTTGCAAATAACAGTTGAAACACAATTGTATAACATGTATATTAAAAAAAAAAAAAAAAAAAAAAAAAATGGGCCCTTTAAAATAAATGAGTCTCTGCTTTTGTCCTTTTGTAGTCGTTAAAGTCTGTTTTGTGATCACTTTCTGTATTAATCAATCCTGTCAATAGTTCGGTGTCAAAAGTGTGTGTCACCAGTTCTGTGACAGTTCCTCCTTTTAAAAGGAAGTTTGCACTTGGATGAAAGTGGGTACGCGCTCAGGCGACTGATACTTTCCTACCACCAGAGGAAACATTCGATGAGTTGGTCTGCGTCTCTTCACAATCACACTGGGAGGCTCGCCATCGATAGAGAAGGATCTTCCAAGTAGTTTTCACTCTGTTCATAAGACCTGACCGAGACAAATACAGGTGGAAAACGGAGTTTTCCAAACTCTCGGTTGCTCCTCCTTATTCTGTCTTCTGTGTTGGTTCTTTAGCTTTCTAACACACTCCCTTTTAGCACTCTGTTAACTTTATATCCGTAAATTTCCTCTCGTTTCCCGTCGCCATCAATCGTGTTCGTCTTCTCTCTTTCTCTCACATACTCGCGCGCATGGTTGAATCACGCAATTTGCCTCGTCTCCTGTCAATCATGTTCAGCTAGGGGAGGAACTATCACTCCTGATTGGCTGATTTCTTCCTAAGGGATATTACACTATTTTGGCTGTTTTTTTATCTTAAAGGAACAAGTGAAATCTTTAAAACAACACCAAATTAATTTTAAACCAATATTTCAAATACATCACAAACTCCCCTCCTTAACTAACATGAGTCCCTTCATGTTCTCTTTTTCTAATGATTACTTTCAAACGTTTCAACTAAAGCTCGATTAAATCCCTTTAGAATGGTCTGGGCAAAAGAAGTCAAGGGACTGCCAAGTTGAGGTTAAGTAAAATTCCTAAGTGCTCTTCTGGAACGTTCTGACCTATGAGGAGGTTCACTGGTTATCTCATTGATGTCATTGTCTGTTTCAACAGTAGAACTTGGGTCACTGGTTATATCTGTTTGGGGGCTATTCTTTTGAGACTGACATTGCGAATCCTCTCTTCCCATTGCAAGTTGCTCATGTAGGTACTCCTCTAGATGTTGTACTGATAGTTCCTTTTCCATTTGGGATGTGTTGATCTCATTTACTCTCTCTGTTTCCATATCTCCATCCATTTTTTCAATTCTTTCCTCAGGTTCAACTGCAAAAGGTAAGTTCTCTTCAGGTTCAACTGCAACAGGTAAGTTTTCCTCGGGTTCCACTGCAACAGGTAAGTTTTCCTCAGGCTCCAAATACATGGAACTTCTCTCCACAGAATTAGGACCGTTTCCAGCAGAGGACACGTCAGGTAAGGTTCCAGGTAAGCTTTGTTGTTCCATGCCAGGTAGGGTTTCAGAATCAACAGGTAAGTATTCAGCTCCAACCCGTGTGCTTCTCCTGCGAGCTGCCTCACCATTTTCCTTAGGCATATCCATGACTTTAAACAGTGTTGTCTCTACTTCAGAAACTTTGATGGGGTAAAATTGAGGATCCATATCATCATCATCCTCTGAACAGGTAAGTTGTTCACTTGGTTGGGAAAATGTCTGCTTGGTTTCTGAGCCTACGTGCGGGTTTTGGCTCGACAACTTCCTCTTCTTCAGAAAGGAAACCACAAGGTAGGAGCAAATCACGATGTAATGTGCGAGTTGGCCCATCCTGACCTTCAGGACACACCACATAGACGGGTAAGTCTCCTGCTCTCTTTTGCACAATATAGACTTTTGACTCCCATCGGTCAGCCAGTTTGTGCTTTTGGCGAAGTCGAAGATTTCGCACAAGAACTCTGTCTCCTGCCTCAAGTGTGGATTCTCTTACTCGCACATCAAACCTCTTTTTGTTCTTATCAGCCACTTTTTCCGCGTTTTTAGTTGCAAGCTGATAGCTTTCCCTCAATTGAGACTTGAGATTTTTCACATACTGGGAATGTGATGTAGATGAACTGTCTTTAACTGGTAACCCAAATGCGATGTCTATGGGTAATCTGGGCTGCCGCCCAAACATCAATTCATATGGTGAAAACCCTGTGGCATCGTTTCTCGTGCAATTGTATGCATGAGTGAGTGGTTTGACATGCTCACTCCACTTTGTCTTCTCCTTTTCCTGCAAGGTTCCCAGCATGCTCAGTAATGTGCGATTAAATCGCTCCACTGGATTTCCTCTGGGATGATATGGGCTTGTCCTCACTTTACGGATGCCGGCCAAAACACAGAGCTCTTTGATGGTTCGCGACTCAAAATCGCGCCCCTGATCACTATGGAGACGTTCTGGGAACCCATAGTGACTGAGGAACTGCTCCCATAGACATTTGGCAACTGTGCTGGCCTTTTGATCTCTCGTTGGAATGGCCACTGCATACCGTGTAAAGTGGTCGGTGATAACCAGGATATCTTTGGTGTTATGACTATCCGGTTCCAAAGACAAAAATTCCATACAAACCAGTTCCACTGGCCTGCTGGTGTGGATATTGACCAGAGGTGCAGCTTTCTCTGGCTGACTTTTTCCTCTTGACACATCTCTCACAGTTCTTGATCTTTGTCTCAATATCAGAAGCCATTTTTGGCCAATAGAACCTTGACCTAACCAGCTCAAGAGTACGTTCAATACCCATATGTCCCATCTGGTTATGGAGACTGGTAAGTACTGATGACCCTTAACACATGTGGCAGAACAAGTTGGAAAACTGGTCTATTGTCACACTGTCGTCTCCTGTACAATAGGTCATCCTTCAATTCAAGACGACTCCTCTCCCTGAGCATCAGCTGAAACTCTGGTGACTCAGCCTTGCAACTGGTAGGTACAGGTTCTTGGGACTGAATACATTCTATGATGTTTCTGATAACTGGTCTGCTCGTTGTAGTTTTGCTAGCTCATCTGTGCTGTAGTTTGGAACTGTAAGAAGACTTGGGAATCCTTCCTCCTCAAACTCAGTAGGGACGGCCTCTGGATGTATAGCTAGAGACTCTACTAAGCAAGGATTAGTGAAGTCTTCCTCACCACAAACAAGAATATGGCACTGACAGGCCGCCCTGACTGTTTCTTTGCAGCAGAAAAATCATTGCTCTCAGGATTTAGATGGTGAGAAGTGAAACTCATGTATCCTCTGACTTTCGCCCTGAGACTGGTTGTCATTTATTAAATCACCATGAGGCCTCCTTGACAACCCGTCAGCATCCTGGTTCTGCTTGCCTGCCCGATATGTGATGTCAAACGTAAAAGTGGACAGTGAAGCTAGCCAACGATAGCTAGTGGCATCTAGTTTAGCAGTGGTAAGTATATACCTCAGGCGGATTATTGTCAGTGACAACTTGGAAGTAGTTACCATACAAGTAGTCGTGGAATTTTTCAGTGATAGCCCACTTTAAGGCTAAAAATTCCAACTTATGCGCTGGGTATCTTGCCTCACTGCGTGATAATCCTCTACTGGCGTAGGCAATGACACGGCTCTGTCCATCCTGTTCCTGATACAATGCCGCTCCAAGTCCAGTTGTACTGGCATCTGTGTGAAGGTTATATGGTAATTTAGGATTTGCAAATCCTAACACAGGGGACGATGTGAGCTTGTCTATGATGTTCTCGAAAGCCTGCTGACAAGCAGAGGTCCATCTTTCCCGCAAAAGGCTCCTTGGGGTGAAAGTATTTGCCAGGTGGTTGGGTTGGCTTGTTTCTCCTTTGAGTTGGTGGATAACAGCAGTCAGGTTGGTCAAAGGCTTCACCATCTTGGCATAATCTTGTACAAATCTCCGATAGTAACCAGAGAAACCCAGGAAGGATTTTAATTCTTTCAGGGTCTGAGGTCTCGGTCAGGTCTTGAGTGCTTTAAAACCTTTTCTGGATCCGTCTCAACTCCGTTCCTTGATACAATGTGCCCTAAGTAACGTACTGATGTTTGGAAGAAACAGCACTTTTCTGGTGATAGCTTAAGGCCACTATCTCTTAGTCGGTTCAAGACACTGATCAGTCATTTTTCATGTTCTTCCAAAGACTTTGAGAAAACAATCAAGTCATCAAGGAAAACGAGCACTTCCCTCAAATGCATATCACCCATGCACTTTTCCATCAAACGCTGGAATGTGGAGGGTGCATTCGTTATCCCTTGTGGCATGCGGTTCCATTCCCAAAACCCTAGAGGGCAGACAAAGGCAGTTTTTTTGTTTGTCGCTTTCCTCCATCTCGATCTGGTAGTATCCAGATTTTAGATCCATTACAGAAAACCATTGAGACCCACTGAGTGCAGAAAACGACTCCTCTAAATTAGGTAGAGCATATGCGTCCCTGATAGTTTGGGAGGTTTAGCTTTCTGTAGTCTACACACAGTCTGATATCACCATTCTTCTTTTTGACGACTACAATTGGTGATGAAAAAGGGGGACTCAGATTCCCTGATAACTCCAGCATCAAGAAGGGGTTTTGAGATGGCGGTGCACTGCTTCAAAATCTTGTGGATGTATTGGGCGAGGTCGCTGTTTGAATGGCATTTCATCTTTCAGACGAATGTGATGTTTGACTTTTGTTGTGTGACCGAAGTCAAGGTCATGATGAGCGAAAACATCAGAGTAGTTATTTAACTTCTCGATTATTCTTGTCTTCCACTCCCCAGAAAGTGGTGAATCGCCAAAGTCAAGCTCAAGTTTTTTCTCTGTTCGACTAGAGGTGGCTGCATCTCGCTGATTATCAGAAGGAAATGATTCTTCATCTGGGTTAGTAGGTTTTTCAAAAGGATGAGTATCTTGCAAAATGTCTTGAACTACTGCTAGCTCAGCAATGATACAGTTAGTTGGTAGTGTTATATCATGTTCGGTTTCGTTTCTCAGTATTACAGGTACCTTGTAAGGATGTTGAGTTGGCATGGTGATAAGACAACAGTCTGTGAAGATTCCACCAGGTAAGGATGACATCGATGGAGGCTCCAACAACACCCATAACTCATTGGTAATGGTTCTTGCACCAGCAACTCCTTGTAGTATGACCTTCTCACCAGCAGGGATTGTGGCGGGTGTCCTGCCTCTGAGTTTTACTGGTCCAAGTCTACCACCGAAGCTTTGCTGGTGTCGTAGCTGCAGGGTTCTGAGTACTTGGGCATAACCACAAAATGTGGTAGATCTGAGAGTGTTGTCATCACAGTACTCTTCATAAAGAGGGTCCAGAGTGTTCGTCCCAATGAGTACTGGTATAGTGCTGTTTGAGCGAGTGTCTGGTACTATCAAAGCTAGAGTTTCTACTTCTGGTTCTGAAGCGATAAACTCTTTAGGAAACTTCAGATTTATCGCCACATATCCAGCGTAAGGAACAGGTTCGCCATTAGCTCCTTCAACCTCTAATATGTCACTCACAGGTTTGATTATGTACTCTAACAGATGGTCATTGTAGAATGACTGGGATATGGTGGTAACCTGCGAACCTGTATCAAGTAAGCAGTTGCACCCGACTCCACCAACTTCAACATTAGCTGTGCTCTTTCGTCCAACAAGTCCTTTTGGGACACTCCTGGCTTGTTTTTACTTTCTGTTCTTTCATATTGCTTTGATCTTAAGCTTTTCTTGAGGACTTTTCTGTTTTTAGGTTCCTGATCGTCCTTCCACAGGAACCACTTCTAGTTTAAAGTGGAGGGGTTGCTTGATGCAGTCTTCTCATCCCAAGCCTGTTGCTTTTCTTTTAGCTCTTTTCTTTTAGCGTCAACCAGCACAGGATTAGCAGGGTTACTGCAGCTGCTAATTATGTGACCATCTTCCCCCACATTTAAAAAACAGTACCAAGGCCGTGGTCTCTTAGTGGTCACAAACTGAGCTGAGGACTGCTTCTGAGACACAGGCTGGCTCTCTTTTGGCTTAGCCCTCTGAGCATTAGGCACTTTATTTCTCACTGCTTTCTCTCCCTTGGAAACTGTGAAAGCAGCAATCTGAGCTTGGAGGTCAGCTATCTGTTTTTGAATCTGTTTCATGGTCGAAGGTATACTGTTATCTTGGATTTTCATGTCATAATCAGGGATTCCATCGACACACACAGCTTGTGCATTAGCCTGCGCTTTTGTTTTTGTGAATCCGAGGTGCTGCTTCATTCGACTTGCCTTGGCGGCTCACTTATCCTCTTCAGTCCGCAACAACAACAAAAACTCTGAGAAGGTGGGTGGTTTATTTTGTCTCTGTTCCAGCTGGAGAGTTGCGATCACTGTATTGTCCCAACACCCTCTACAGAACTGTCTGAGAAGCTGTCTGTCTGCATCGCTGGCACTTACAGCCCTCCTTTTCACAACGGCACTCAAGGATGACTGCAGTCTATGAAGGTAGGTAGATGGTTTCTCACCTGAATTCTGGTGAGTGTTAAGAAATTTTGCAAATAACTCATCACCATCCTCTACAGTTGCATATGCAGAGTCAAGCAAACTCAGGTAATCTTGTGGAGTAGCATGACGATCTAAAGGCTTCACTACATTAGCAGCAGGGGGGTAAAAGGCTATCAACAATTCTTCTCACCAACTGCGAATGAGAAACAGTGGGATCAGTCAAGTAGAAGTCAACACTGGTTCGCCAGGTTTCATAATCCACCTCATAGTTCGGGCAAGCGACTTTTCCTGAGGAAATCCTCAATTTGGCCGGTGAGTGCAATTGAGATGAAATTTCTGCACTTTTCACAATGTGTTCCACCACTACCCGCTGAACTTCAGGTGTGCTGAGGTGATCAGGAGATAAGGTAAAGTTAGGCATGGGATCCCTCATAACAGATGGAGTGAATGTAGCTGTTGGTTCAATGTAAGACTGTCTTTCACCAACAGTTTGACTTAATTCACCAGTGGAGTGAGGGTTAAGTGGAGTTTCATTGGAGTTATGATGTTGTCCCAGTTGAGCTGGTGTGGGTCTGGGCTGAGCTTGAGTCGTAGGTAAGATGGGCTCTATCCTTTCACTCACTGGCGGAGTTGGCTCATGAACTGTCTCTACTTCTTCCACTGGGGCCTGTGCTCCAATAGTTTCTGTAATCCTTGTCAACTCCCCTCGCAACATGTCCTCAAATTACACACCACTTAATCTGGCTATGTTTCTAAGTACAGACAGAAAAGTGTGAGTGACTTCAGTGCCTAGTTTGCTGCTGTGAACACTAGCTAGTGTTTTTAACACGTGGTGTATGACATTGGAGTCCTCAGAAGTGGGTCTATCTAGCGGCAGTATAGTTTTCAAGTGACTGCAGTGTTGCACCTGATTTAAACTCGATGATGGCTTGTTTGTGATATTCAGACTCAGGATTCTCAATCTTAAAGATCCTACTGATTGACCCCCATTGCTTTAAGTAATCGAAAAATCTCCTCATCTACAGGGGTATAGGATAACCCACTTACTATGACTGAATTTGGTACTTTGATATTTTCGTTCTCAACAATCTCCATTTTACAGGTGTAACACTCAACCCTGAAATTTTCAAACTTTTAACTAAAAAAAAAAAAAAATGCAATTCAAAGTGTTATCTGCAGGTGGCGCTCTAACTGGCTTTCCTGTATGGCAACAGTCTACTCACAAAGCTCCTGGCTGGCTCGCCAAGTTTATGTAACCGTGATACACACTAAACGTAAGCTTACACTGTGCTAGGTTCGAAAGGAGCTAAGTGATATAAACTGTACCCATAAAAGGAAATATCAGACCAGGTAAGTAGTAACCAGTAACTTTTACTCACATTAAGTTGCAAATAACAGTTGAAACACAATTGTATAACATGTCTATATGAAAAAAAAATAAAAATAAAAAATGGGCCCTTTAAAATAAATGAGTCTCTGCTTTTGTACTTTTGTAGTCGTTAAAGTCTGTTTTGTGATAACTTTCTGTATTAATCAATCCTTTCAATAGTTCGGTGTCAAAAGTGTGTGTCACCAGTTCTGTGACAGTTCCTCCTTTTAAAAGGAAGTTTGCACTTGGATGAAAGTGGGTACGCGCTCAGGCGACTGATACCTTTCTACCACCAGAGGAAACGTTCGATGAGTTGGTCTGCGTCTCTTCACAATCACACTGGGAGGCTCACCATCGATAGAGAAGGATCTTTCAAGTAGTTTTCACTCTGTTCATAAGACCTGACCGAGACAAATACAGGTGGAAAACGGAGTTTTCCAAACTCTCGGTTGCTCCTCCTTATTCTGTCTTCTGTATTGGTTCTTTAGCTTGCTATTACACTCACTTTTATCACTCTGTTAACTTTATATCTGTAAATTTCCTCTCGTTTCCCGTCGCCATCAATCGTGTTTCGTCTTCTCCTCTTTCTCTTCCACACATACTCGCGCGCATGGTTGAATCACGCAATTTGCCTCGTCTCCTGTCAATCATGTTCAGCTAGGGGAGGAACTATCACTCCTGATTGGCTGATTTCTTCCTAAGGGATATTACACTATTTTGGTTGTTTTTTTCCTTAAAGGGATATTACACTATTTTAATACAATTTTAAAGTAATTTAACCCTGTATTGCCACTGGGTTACATTAAGGATATTCTGCCCAAGCCGTCAAACTGACGTCATCAGAAAAGGAATGCCATTCCAGAGTGGAAGTAAATGTTCAGATTTTGATTAAAGATTACGAAGACTAACAAATTTATTTTTCAGTAGATTAACTTGCACAGATTAATTTAGATCAAGGCTAGCAATGTGCGCTAGTAAAGTAAAGTCAGTTTTGATTTCATGCGGACTTGAAGTTATAATCAAGGTTCGTTTATTTTTTGCATCTACTGGTGTTGGTTCATTCTGCTTCATCATGCCTATTGGACTTCGGCCTACTTGGCTGTTTTGGCCTTCACATTACACAGACTATTGTGGCACTTTGAGTATCTCGTCTTTTTTATGGTCATGCTGATCTGGCTCTATTTTTTATTTTTTGGGGGGTGGGGGGGTGTTTTTTTTTCTTTCCTCTGTGGTTCTGGCAGCTGGATGGAGTTCTATCAATCATGCACAGGAGTCTAGACCAGTGGTTTTCAACCTGTGGGCCGCGGGCCCCATCGTGGGTCGCGATGGGTCTTGCAGGTGGGCCGCCAATAACTGTTAAAATAAATAATAATATTGTTTAATATATGTAAAAATGTCTAAGTCATAACATAATAACATCATTTCATATATATAATTAAATAAGCCCAAGTTTTTTTCTGTTCATTGCCAGTTCATTCTAGGGCTGTGCGATAGAAATCGTCATAAAATCACGATTTGAGCGTGCGTGATTTCTAAATCGCTTTATAGCACGATTTTCCACGGCCCTGACCTCCCGCAGTATGCCATCCGATCTAATCAGAATGCAACGCTCCTAGCGCGAGAACAGAACAGACTGGGAATATGCCTACGTAACTCCAGGTCCACACACACTGTCTGTGATGCGCCTTTTTTCCGAGCCCATGTTAACAGATCAGAGCGTTCACACTGCACGCGGTAAAAGGCTAGAAATAAAAACGTGCGAAAAGAATGAATATCTAGCACATGAGCATAGAGAGAGTTGTGAGTGCACAGGATGCAGTTTGAGCAGATGAGACATGTTTTAAGTGCGCGCACTTTCTCCGGGCAAGAGGAGCGTGTATCTGAGCAAGCGCGTCTGGTTATGGGTTATGTGACAGAGCAAAATAAATCTGCGTGCGTGCTGACAGATTCGCGATCGCGCATTAATTTAATGTGCTTTCGCGTTACATTAATGCGCTCTCGCTGCTGCTTCTGCACTGCATACACATACTGTATACGCACTGCAAACGGATAACCATACAACCAACATAACAAATAACAAAAGCCACAAAACATCTAAAGGGCCCAGGCAGGGCCGGATTAACCATACGGGCAACTGGGCAATTGCCCAGGGGCCCAAGACCTCTAAAGGGCCCAGGGCAGCAAGGGCACGAGCAAAATACTGTATCTGGTAATCTCCCGCTTTAAATTAAACAAACTGTCAACACGGGCTTTTGCACTGCACAGAGAGACGCTGCGCTGCCTATGACTTTGAACGTCAGTTGAGAGCGGTTGAGAGTCAGTCTCATGCGGACTGACCAATGAAGAGAGGGCCTCAAGTTAAGACCCTCTCCTCATTGGTCAGTCCGCATGAGGTGGGTCAAATGTTACGCCGAGCGGGTTACGTCAGGCGTTGCTACAACAGAAAAAAATCTGACATGGAGAAGCTACACAAAAAAAAAAAAAAAAAAAAAACTAGAAGCTAAGTGGGAGCGCGAAGCGGAAATTAAAAAAAGGAAAAGGACATCAGAAACGCAGAAAATGTAAAGTATATACCTAAAATAGGTAATTTCTTCACTCCTGTTAATGTTGCCGACAGTTCTGTTAAGTCCGCTTCCGTCAACGACGAGGACAACTCAGCTAGCCAGGACTTTTCTACACTGCCAGCTTACGTTTACAGCCCGGAGAGCGAAGAGCCAGCAGCAACTTCAAGAAACAACCCAGAGGCAGCGAGTCTGATCGTAGAGGGAAGCGGTGATGGCGGGTCTCCAGTGTCTCCGCCGGCGCCGCCGCCACCTGAGCCGCTTGTCGAGTCTGGGAGCAGCCCCTGCATCTCAACGCCTCTACTCCCTGGGGATCCTGCACTGTGGGGGGCCGTTACGGAGCGGCTCCGGGAAGAAGCGATTTACCGAGGGCCTGCAGCTTTCCAGAACCGGGCCGCCAAGTATCCTGCATCGGTAAGGGAGTCCGGACTTGGAAGTAACAGGACACGCTCCCTCACCAACGATTTGCTTCACTGCCGGCTCCCAAACAATCAAATTGTGCCAAGGGAATGGCTTCTTTACTCGCCATCAACTGGATCAGTTTATTGTTATGCCTGCAAACTCCTGTCATCCCAAAAGCACGCATTTATCATCGGATTCTGTGATTGGAAACATCCAGA
Source organism: Cyprinus carpio (assembly GCF_018340385.1). NCBI lineage: Eukaryota > Metazoa > Chordata > Actinopteri > Cypriniformes > Cyprinidae > Cyprinus > Cyprinus carpio. The sequence goes on along the minus strand of NC_056574.1, from coordinate 5,852,170 downwards.
GAGGGTTAGTGATCACGAAAAGAGTGCAGAACATAGACAAAACATGCTGTCTTTATTGCACAGATCTAAATATGCATGCAGAGTGGACGCTTCTCTTGCCCGACAGTGTGAGTCAGAACAGCAGTACTGGAAAGAAGTCCTCAGACGTGTGGTGGCTGTTATTAAATTTTTGGGAGCGAGAGGACTGCCATTTCGAGGCGACAACGAACTGCTGGGCTCTGCGCACAATGGGAACTATTTGGGACTGCTTGAATTGATAGCGGAGTTTGACCCCTTTTTAAAGGAGCATCTCGAGAAACATGGCAATAAGGGTAGAGGTAAGCCATCTTACCTGTCATCAACTGTGTGCGAAGAATTTATTTCTTTAATGGGTGAAAAAACTAAGCAAGTGATTGCAGAGGAAATCAAACATGCAAAATATTTCTCTGTAATCGTTGATTCAACACCAGATTTAGCACATGTAGATCAGCTAACATTTGTTTTTCGTTTTGTCAGTGCAGATGGCAGAGTAGTGGAAAGATTCCTCGGGTTTGAGCCCATCCACAGCCACACAGGTGTCAGCCTAGCTGAATCTGTGATTGAAATGGTGCGTCGCTTGGGGTTAGACTTGTTAGACTGTCGTGGCCAAAGTTACGATAATGCTAGCAACATGGCTGGCAAATACAGCGGGCTCCAGGCGCACTTGAAAAAAACAAAACCCGCTCATTCATTATACACCGTGTGCTGCCCATTCTCTGAACCTCGTAGGTGTTAACTGCGTTGATAATTGCTGTGAGGAGGTTAACTCTTTTTTTGAACTGCTGCAGTCTATGTATAGATTTTGTAGTGCATCAACACATCGCTGGAATACAGTTTTCAATAACAGCGAACATAACATTAAATACACTTTTAAATCCCTCAGCACCACCCGATGGAATTGCAGAGCAGACTCCACAAAAGCTCTCAAAGAAAATTACGGGGCAATTAGAGATATATTAGCCAAAATATCTTTAGACTGTGATGAGAAAACACAAACTAAACTCGAAGCTGCTGCATTGGTCGCAAAACTTGATAAACTGGAGACGGTAATAATGACTATGCTGTGGGGACCGGGTACTGCATAGATTTAAGGCAACAAGTGACCAGCTCCAAAAAAGTGATATGGATTTAGCTACTGCTCTTGGCCTTTTGCGCTCACTGCTTTCATATGTTGGCACTCTACGAGAACAGTTTTCAGAGCTCGAAGAATCAGCACGCGCGGTCAGTGTGACACAAAACTACCAGTTTGACACTAAACGTGTGAGAAAAAAAAAGAGATTTGCAGATGAGTCTGCTGATGACAGCAAAGCAGATTTTAATGACAGCAGTCAGAAATTTAAAGTTGAAACATATTACGTCATCATTGACAGACTTTGTTCATGCCTATCCAAGCGCATAGAAGCCTACACACATGTGTGTGACCTCTTTGGGGTTTTATTTGAGAGGGACTGTGATGATTGTGATGTGCGTGTAAGAGCTGCTAAGCTGAGCTCCACTTATCCAACAGATCTGGATAGTTCCTTGTCAGATGAACTTATTCAGTTCAAGCACTTTGTGCAGCATGAGACTTCACCTGTACAGCTGCTGCAAGCTCTTGACAGACATGGACTTAAGACAACATTTCCCAATGTTTATGTTGCACTAAGACTGTTTTTAACCTTACCTGTGTCTAACTGTGAGGGCGAGAGGTCATTTTCTGTTTTGAAACGGGTTAAAAATGAGCTGAGGACCACAATGTCACAGACACGGCTCTCTGCACTTTCTCTCTTAGCCATTGAACATGAACTTGTAAGTGGCCTTGATTTTGAAGATATTATACATCAGTTTGCACAGTCAAAGTCCAGAAAAAAGCCAGTATAAGATGCCGAATGAAAGCAAACATGCACTTCCTCATTATTTAGGATTAAAATTGTGTGTTTTGCCAGGTTTTGTAGTATTTATTTTTATCTTGTCTTCTAGAGAGAAATTGTGTCACAGACACGGCTCTGCACTTTCTATTTTAGCTATTGGACACGAACTTGTTAGTGGCCTTGATTTTGAAGATGTTATACACCAGTTTGCACAGTCAAAGTCCAAAAAAAAGCCATTGTAAGATGTGTTTGCCAAATGAAGGCATTTCAAATTCAAACATGCACTTCGTCATTATTTAGGACTAAAATTGTGTTTTGCCAGATTATGTAGCATTTATTTCTGTCTTGTCTTCTTCAGAGAAATTGACAGATTTCTAAATGTTTATGTAGCACTAAAATGTTTAACTGGTTAATTGTGCTGTGATATGTTGTTGTTCTATTTTAAAACAAGTTAAAATGAGCTTAGGATAAAAATGTTTATGAGCAGATAATAGTGATACTGCATTTTATTTATTTAATTTTTCCTTGAGGTGCCAGCTTCATTAAAATGCTGTAAATTGTTGTGGAGGGATAACTGGCAGATTTCAAATTGTTGTGTTGGACTAATAACTTGATTGCCTTGTTGAATTCTGAGGGAAACAGGGTCACCCTGTCAGGGTGATTTCTGCTTAAAATGAGCTGAGGACCAAAATGTTTCTTGATGTGTTGTCTGTGGTCTTCTGTTATAGCTCTATCAATTCAGTACATTTCTATTGGGAATAAATGTTGTTAAATAAACAATGGTTTGAAAGTGGTTGCTTATTTATTCATTTTTGTGAAAATGGAGGATATTTCCCTCCCTATCAATGTAGTGGGTCAATTTTACCAGATTATACAGATGCTGATGTGTTTTGTTTTCATAGCATCATATGTGAGTGAATGTCTTTGATAGGGGACATAGTAGTGCATTTGTAGTTCTTTGAGCATTTAAATATTTGTAAATCAAAATACACCTGATGACAGTTAGAATTTGAAGTATTGAGTATATTTACTGTATATTACAGTAATATATTCTGTATATGACCATATTATGGTGATCCTGGGGTCGTGATGATGGGGCCCTTCAATATTGTTGCCCAGGGTACAACAAAGTGTTAATCTGGCCCTGCTTATAGAGCATTAATATACAAGTTTAATCATTTAATTTCAGTGTGTGTTGTGTGTCTGTGAGCCTATTCTCCATTTTGGATGTGTTTAACTGTCAGCCATACATCCAGGTTGGCCACGACCACCTCAAAGGCCTTAAAGCGCTTGAACCCCGGTAATTGCTGCTTGCAGCTATATTTATTATTATTATTAGGGGTTCAAGCACGCAGTGCTGAAACCCTATTGTAATTGTTAGGATTTTTATTATTATTATTATTATTATTATTATTATTATTATTCTTCCGCCTTAAAACTGAACGGGCAGCCCAAACCGTAAGGCCTAGAGGTAGTAGTCTTGCTCGCTACTCAGGCGCAAAGAACCGGCCCAATCGGCCTAACGGGGGCGCTACAGCGCAAAATACAAAAATTTCAGACATTTTTGGCTGTAGCTCGTAAACCGTTTGTCGTAGACTCAAAAACATGGCATCATTGCAATCCTTGGGTTAGCCCAAAAAAAATTGCTCTGCTGGTTTTTTCGCTCTACGGCGCATCGTTTTCTCGCAAAATCGAGTTATATCTGAAACCTACTTTTGCGAACTAGTCCTAGGTTTTTCACCCGATCAGAACCAAACCACTGCAGAAATATTCTCTGGACACTCAATATCAATAATTATCAAAAAAAAGTTGAAATTTTGATTCTTACGCGAAACAGTACGCCAAAAAGCATCTATGCTAACGTTAGCCAAATGTTATTTTAGCTATAACTCTTGAACGGAATGATATATCTTCATCAAACTCGGTACACATTTGTATAAGCTCAATCTTTGGTCAAATAAAAAAAATTGCGCACCTCTGCCACTTGGGGGCGTTATAAGACAGAAAAAACACACATAAATAGCTATAACTAGGCAACGGTTGGTCCGATCGACTTGAAAATTGGTATGCAGTTTCTTTGTCTGAAGGGGCAATATTGTCTATGAGGACATTCGCGTATCTCTCAAAAAACATGGCCGCCATTGGCCAATGAAATTTAAGCAACTATTAGACAAGGTTAACGGAGGTTGATCGGAACGAAACTTGGTGGGCATGTTCGTCTCATGGCCCGAAAGGTCTGTAAGAATTTTGAAAGATATCGGCCACTAGTTGGCGCTAACGAGTTTTTTGGCTCTGTAATCACTAGGTGTTTCACATATCCATGCAATATGGATATCATTTGAAAGATCTTCTCATAATGCACAACTTTGCCTCAAGAACCATTACTGTCAGTCAAATCGTTCATTAATTATTCATAATTATGTTAAAAAACATACTTTTGCAAACTAGTCCTAGGTTTTTCGCCCGATCGGAACCAAACTACTGCAGTAATATTCTGTGGACTGTCTAGATCAATAATTATCAAAAAAAAATTTGAATTTTGTCCTTTGGTTAGCTATAACTGGGTAATTTTTAAAAGGGGCGTGGCCAAATATACCCAATAGCCTATAAAACCTAAATGAAAACTCAAAACTTTATGAAACTTGGTGGAAACATGTAGCAGATGACTCTTAACAAGCATACAAAGATTCATGGAGATCGGACCATAGGTGGCGCTATAACAGTTAAGAGGGCATCAAAAAAAACACAAGATTTCTACAGAAAATGACCTCAAATTCTAGAAACATGTTCATATATTCACACAAACACTAGATCTTCATATCTTAAAATAGATCTCCTCATTATGAACAACTTTGCCTCTGGGCCTAATGCTGTCAATCAAATCGTTCATTAAATATTCACAAATAAGTTAAAAACTTACTTTTGCAAACTAGTCCTAGGTTTTTCGCTTAATCGCGATCAAACCACTACAGAACGATTCTCGGGACTCTCCAGATCAATAATTATCAAAAAAAAATTAGAATTTTGTACTTTGGTTAGCTATAACAGCTTAATTTTGAAAAGAGGCGTGGCCAAAATATCCAAAAGCCTATTAAACCTAAATGAAAACTCAAAAACTTTACGAAACTTGGTGAAAACATATGTCAGATGACTCTGAACAAGCATGCAAAGTTTCATGGAAATCAAACCATAGGTGGCGCTATCACAGTAGAAAAGGCCTCAAAAACAAAAGATTTATATGGTAAAATGGCCTCAAATTGGTTGAAAATGCTCATATATTCACACAAACACTAGATCTTCATATCATATGATAGATGTCCTCATTCTGAACAACTTTGCCTCTGGGACCAATGTTGTCAATGAAGCTGTTAATTAAATATTGAAGATTATTTTAAAAAGTTACTTTGGCAAACTAATCCAAGGCTTTAAGCTGAAAATCAATAAAACCACTGAAGTACAATTCTCTAGACTCTGAAGGTCAATAATTATCAAAAACATGTTGAACAATTGAATTTGGACAACTATAAACCAGTAATTTTTTAATATGTTCTTTTCATAGTGTACACAAAGGCCTATTAATACAAACAGAAAGCCCACAAATTATCAAAACTGTGTAAAAAATAATGCATAATTTCATTCTAAACAAGCATGCAAAATTTAAGAAAGATTGGGCAAAAAAATAACTCTATAACAGTTATGTTTAAAAACACAGTGTTGTTTGAGTAAATGCATTTTATAACCACTAGATGGCAGCGGAAGACCACTAATGGTCTCATTCAGCTAAGTTAAACAGTACTGTTCAAAGGTTTCATGAATTCATGCCAAAACATTAATAAATTAACTGTTATAACATTTTAAATCACATTGAGTCAACGTTTTCCATTTTGTTAATACAGATATATCAGTTTTTACAATTTGACCACATTATGATTACAGTTTAACCTGAAAATGACATCTAAACTCTTAAAAAAAGAAGACTTGCAATAAGTTTATTGTCACCTATCACTTATTTCAAATACCTATATCTGCAACAATATGTGTGTGTGTGCATGTATGTGTGTCTTTGTCTTTGTATATGTGTGTGTGTGTGTGTGCATATGCTTATAGAGTATTAATATATTAGTCTAATAATTTACTTTCAGTGTGTGTGTGTGTCTGTCTGTTAGCCTGTTCTCCATTTTGGATGTGTTTAACTGTCATCCATACCATACATCCAGGTTGGCCAAGACCACCTCAGAGGCCTTAAATGTGCTTGAACCCCGGTAATCGCTGCTTGCAGCTTTAATTATTATTATTATTATTATTCTTCCGCCTTAAAACTGAACGGGCAGCCCAAACCGTAAGGCCTAGAGAGCTGAAACTTGGTCAAAAGGTAGTAGTCTTGCTCGCTACTCAGGCGCAAAGAACCGGCCCAATCGGCCTAACGGGGGCGCTACAGCGCAAAATACAAAAATTTCAGACATTTTTGGCCCGCAGTCGTAAACCGTTTGACGTAGACTCAAAAAAATTACATCGTTGTAATCCTTGGGTCAGTCCGAACAAAAGTGGAGTCCGAAATTTTTGCTCTACGACGCACGGTTTTTCCGCAAAATTGTGTTATATCCGAAACCTACTTTTGCGAACTAGTCCTAGGTTTTTCACCTGATCCAAACCAAACCACTGCAGAAATATTCTCTGTACACTGAATATCAATAATTATCAAAAAAATGTAGAAATTTCAATTTCCGCGCGAAACAGTATACCAAAAAGCGTCTATGCTAACGTTAGCCAAATGTTATTTTAGCTGTAACTCTTGAATGCAATGAGATATCTTCACCAAACTTGGTACACATGTTTATAAGCTCAATCTTTGGTCAAATAAAAAAAAATCGCGCATCTCTGCCACTTGAGGGCGCTATAAAATAGAAAAAACACATAAATGACTATAACTTGGCAACCATTCGTCTGATCGACTTGAAACTTGGTATGCAGTGTCTTTGTCTGAAGGGGCACAAGTGTCTATGAGGACATTTGCATATCTCAAAAAACATGGCCGCCATTGGCCAAACAAATTTAAGCACCTATTAAACAAGGTTAACAGAGGTTAATCGGAACGAAACTCAGTGGGCATGTTCGACTCATGGCCCTAAAGGTCTGTAAGAATTTTTAAAGAAATCGGCCACTAGTTGGCGCTAACGAGTTTTTGGGCTCAGTAATCACGTGGTGTTACACAGATTCACACAATATGCATATCATTTGATAGATCTCCTCATAATGCACAACTTTGCCTCAAGAACCATTGCTGTCAGTCAAATCGTTCATTAATTATTCACAAATATGTTAAAAACCTGCTTTTGCGAACTAGTCCTAGGTTTTTCGCCCAATCAGAACCAAACCACTGCAGTAATATTCTCTGGACTCTCTAGATCAATAATTATCAAAAAAAAAATTGAATTTTGTCCTTTGGTTAGTTATAACTGGGTAATTTTTAAAAGGGGCGTGGCCAAATATACCCAATAGCCTATAAAACCTAAATGAAAACTCAAAACTTTATGAAACTTGGTGAAAACATGTAGCAGATGACTCTTAACAAGCATACAAAGATTCATGGAGATCGGACCATAGGTGGCGCTATAACAGTTAAGAGGGCATCAAAAAACACAAGATTTCTACAGAAAATGACCTGAAATTGTAGAACATGTTCATATATTCACACAAACACGAGATCTTCATATCTTAAAATAGATCTCCTCATTATGAACAACTTTTCCTCTGGGCCTAATGCTGTCAATCAAATCGTTCATTAAATATTCACAAATAAGTTAAAAACTTACTTTTGCAAACTTGTCCTAGGTTTTTCTCTTAATCTCGATCAAACCACTACAGAACGATTCTCGGGACTCTCTAGATCAATAATTATCAAAAAAATGTCGAATTTTGTATTTTGGTTAGCTATAACAGCTTAATTTAGAAAAGGGGCGTGGCCAAAATACCCAAAAGCCTATAAAACCTAAATGAAAACTCAAAACTTTACGAAACGTGGTGAAAACATGTGTCAGATGACTCTGAACAAGCATGCAAAGTTTCATGGAAATCAAACCATAGGTGGCGCTATCACAGTAGAAAAAGGCCTCAAAAACAAAAGATTTATATGGTAAATGGCCTCAAATTGGTTGAAAATGCTCATATATTCACACAAACACTAGATCTTCATATCATATGATAGATGTCCTCATTCTGAACAAATTTGCCTCTGGGACCAATGTTGTCAATAAAGCTGTTAATTAAATATTCAAGATTATTTTAAAAAGTTATTTTGGCAAACTAATCCAAGGCTTTAAGCTGAAAATCAATAAAACCCACGAAGTACAATTCTCTAGACTCTGAAGGTCAATAATTATCAAAAACATGTTGAACAATTGCATTTGGACAACTATAAACCAGTAATTTTTTAAATATGTTCTTTTCATAGTGTACACAAAGGCCTATTAATACAAACAGAAAGCCCACAAATTATCAAAACTGTGTAAAAATAATGCATAATTTCATTCAAAACAAGCATGCAAAATTTAAGAAAGATTGGGCAAAAAAATAACACTATAACAGTTATGTTTAAAAACACAGTGTTGTTTGAGTAAATGCATTTTATAACCACTAGATGGCAGCGGAAGACCACTAATGGTCTCATTCAGCTAAGATAAACAGTACTGTTCAAAGGTTTCATGAATTAATGCCAAAACATTAATAAATTAACTGTTATAACATTTTAAATCTCATTGAGTCAACGTTTTCCATTTTGTTCATACAGAAATATCAGTTTTTACAATTTTGTCAGATTATGATTAGAGTGAAACCTGAAAATGACATCTAAACTCTTAAAAAGAGAAGACTTGCAATAAGTTTATTGTCACCTATCACTTATTTCAAATACCTATATCTGCAACAAAATGTGTGTGCATGTATGTGTGTCTTTGTCTTTGTATATATGTGTGTGTGTGTGCATATGCTTATAGAGTATTAATATATTAGTCTAATAATTTACTTTCAGTGTGTGTGTCTGTCTGTTAGCCTGTTCTCCATTTTTGATGTGTTTAACTGTCATCCATACATCCAGGTTGGCCGAGACCACCTCAGAGGCCTTAATGTGCTTGAACCCCGGTAATCGCTGCTTGCAGCTTTAATTTATTTTTATTTTCTCTGCACCAGACTGCGCCGATGTCTTTTCCCTGATATAGTCTAGTTGTCCATTAATTATGATGATCATTTGTATTCAGCCTCAAACATGATGTGAGAGCGAGCGCAGATGCGGTAAAGGAGCATCACGTCTGCTTACTGTGTTCATCATAAAATGCATTTATATATAATGATATAATGTACATTGTGGAAAAACTGGAATAATTTGTAAAAAAAAAAATATCTTGAATGACAATTCTTGAGTGGCAAAAGTTATTCTATTTTTCATCATTCCTGAAAAAAAAAAACTGATTTCGGTCCGAAGGACAGCGTCACCTGAATTCACAAATCATGGAGAATGATATTCAGTATAATTTAGCTCGTCTAGTGTGAGTCCACTGTTTTTACAGCTCGACTTCATCTCAAACTCCACCCTCTTATGACACTAACCAATAGGAGACTGACTTATTTTCCATCTTTCTCAAACTGACGCTCTTCTCTGATAATAAGCAAAATGGATCAGCAGTCAGCGGAGAAGGAAGAGATACACTTTCATTAAGGATTTTTGAGACGTTTTTATTTGAACAGAATTTTTCTTTTTAAAACCATTAGTCAGAAAGAGAAAGTAAAGGTTAGATTGCTGAAGCTCAAACACTGAAAATGGATTCTTTTAAAGAAGAGCTTTCTTGTCCTGTGTGTCATGAAATCTTCAAGTCTCCTGTTCTTTTATCATGTGGTCACAGTGTCTGTAAAGAGTGTCTTCAACAGTTCTGGAGAATCAAGGGAACTCAGGAGTGTCCTGTCTGCAGGAGAAGATCCTCAAGAGATGATCCTCCATGTAATGGTGTTTTAAAAAACCTGTGTGAGTCGTTCCTGAATGAGAGAAAAGAGAGCCGTTCATCAGAGTCTGAGGAGCTCTGCAGTTTACACAGTGAGGAACTCAAACTCTTCTGTCTGGAGGACAAACAGCCGGTGTGTTTAGTGTGCAGAGATTCACAACAACACGACAATCACACATTCAGACCCATCAGTGAAGTGGCTTCTTCATGTAAGGTATGACGAATTTACTTTAGTTTGATAAATAAATAGTCATAAACACAGAAATTGTTGCATATGTGCTTTGAAAAAATATTTGCCTCATTTTTTTGTGTGTATGTGTGTGTGTGTGTGTGTGTGTGTGTGTGTGTACATCTCATTTACTCCTGTGCTATGAATCTTTGTCTTGTTGCGTAATCCAGTTGTGCTTGAGCTTCAATTTACAGACGGAAGATCGCTACTGTTTGTTACTGTCAGTTGTCTCCATTTGGAGATAATGGCTCTTGCTGTGGTTCTTTAGAGTCCAAGAGCATTTGAAATAGCTTTGTAACCCTTCCCAGACTGATGAATTTTAATCACCTTCATCCTCATTATTTCTGGAGTTTCTTTGGCATAATAACTTTTTTTTTTATTTAATTTGTCTTTTTACAAACTGTATTTTGTGTTTACTCAGATTGACTTTGTTTTATGTTAGGTTTTAATTTTTGACAAAAGAAATCAGGATGGGACAAATCATTTTTTCACAGCACTATGTATAGTATTCCGTTCTCCTCTACTATTATCTGTTTATATATATATATATATATATATATTATATATATATATATATATATATATATATATATATATTTCTTTTCTTCAATTGTAGGAGGAGGTGAATACAACACTAAAGTCGTTACATGAGAAAGGTAAAAACAAAGAAAAAATGAAAGGAGATTTTGAGAAAACAGTTCAACACATCAAGGTGAGAAAACAGAATCAAGAGTCATTTTTATTACAGCTGTCGGATCACTACATAATTATGATTTGTTATATTTATTATAATGGATTCCAGTTTATTATTTATGTAAATGACAAGCAGCAATCTGCCTCTGAATCTGTAATATGACGGCATTTGGGTTTATCTCTGATCTCAGAATATTTCTCGATTGAGATGACTGAAGTGAATGTGGTTTGATTTCAGTCTCAAGCTGATCAAACAGAGCATCAGATTAAACAGCAGTTTGAGAAGCTTCATCAGTTTCTCAGAGACGAAGAAGAAGCTACAATCACTCCATTGAGGGAGGAAGAGGAGCAGAAGAAGAAGATGATGGAGGAAAAGCTGGAGGAGATCAATACAGACATCTCAGCTCTTTCATACACAATCAAAGACACGGAGGAGATGATGAAAGACAGTGATGTCTGCTTTCTGAAGGTCTGATTTCAGATCATCCATGGATTGATTGATTGATTGATTAAGTTGTTGATGATGAACTGTGTGTTTGTTCTGCAGAAGTTTCCAGTCTCAATAGAAAGGTGAGTGATCTGCTGCTGTCTCTGCTCTCTCTGCTTCTGATCCAAATCCACTGCAGTTCTGATCCTGAATGTTCTTCCAGAGTCCAGATCTCATCACAGCCGGATCCACAGACTCCTTCTGAACCTCTGATTCATGTACCGTGTTACTTTGACAACCTGCCCTTCAGAGTCTGGAAGAAGATGCAGGACATCGTCCAGAACAGTGAGTCTAGAGAAGATCTGAGCTCTTATACATAAAGTTTATAATGACACAAAACTACTAGATTTTTTTCAGTTGGTCGTAAGCAGTGGTGTAGTGGAGGGTATACGCAGGTATATGGCGTACACCTACTTCTTTATTAGTCAGCTTTGCGTATACCCACTTCAAAATCCCCTCTGATGCGCATCATTCGTTAGTGTCCTGCATTAGGCAAAATCACCGGCATAACTCTTGTGCACAGTTTGCATGTTGCTTGCTTGTGTTGCTTGGCCCCTCACACATAATATACATAATATATTATGGTTTTACATTTATGAGACGCTTTTATCCAAAGCGACTTACAGTGCATTCAGGCTAACATTTTTTCATGTGTTCATGTGTTCCCTGGGAAAATTAAGAGCAACTTTATTATGTATATATACAGTAATATACAATATATAATATACAACATTATTATTATGTGATTATGTGTATTATGTGTATTAATACACATAATTAATATATTATGTATATTATGTGTGAGGGGCCAAGCAACACAAGCAAGCAACATGCAAACTGTGCACAAGAGTTTGGCCGGTGAACGTCAGTCAATTCACTATAGAGAAAGTGGAAGTAAAAAAACTGATGGAGTTTTCTAATGCTGCATTAACGGCGCATATTCTCTGAGACGAAACTACTCCAGCATATGCTGATAACGGTATATAACTGTCTTAAATTATTCCCTTTCTCCTTTGGCCCATATAGTGAAAAACATGAGAAGAAAATCGGTGCACGAAATAAAGTTGCTCTTAATTTTCATTGATGACTGCAGTGTTAACAGTTTTAATAATAGGTCTATAATTTATTTATTTTTACTTTTTAAAAACATTTTCAATGAGGACAGCTTGTCATGCGGTCACGGTGTGCCCTGCGTGCCTGTCCGCTATGCAAAATAGTTGTATGAATTGTCGGCACTTTATCTATCGTAACGTTAAAAAAAAAAAAAAAAAAAAATGGTTAGATTTTACCATGTTTTCCTGTCAGCTGGCATTGAGAGTGACTGGCACTTGAAAATCAGAAGAAAATAAAAAAATACTAAATAGATATGTGTCAAAATAAATAAATAAATAAATACCAATAAAACAAAATAATGAAAAAAAAATCCCTACTTTCTCACTTTTCTATGTGCGTTCATAAATTGTATTAATTTGTAGGCCTAAGGCTCATTTTTGACAGTTAGCATTAGAAGTTATATTACTAATAATAGTGGCATATGAGAAGTTTAATACCACAGATTTTTTTTTTTTAAATGTGCCTTTTTCGAAGCTGCTGTATACAAAAATGGTTTGCGGCACGATGTATGTTAAAATACACAGTGTATACACTCACTAAACAAAGAGTGACAGCTTTTTTAGTGGTAATGAGCACTCTTTGCAAGCTTTCTAGTCTATGATCCAGTTAAAATGTAGAACTTGTTTTTCAGCCACACACACGTTTGCAAAGTTTCGGGAATGACATCTGCATATTTATGTGGGATTCACTCACTAAGTATAAATCACCCACACAAATATTACAAAAACAATAGACGGGATGTGAAATTGGGCATTAAGGCTAGAGCACCCGCACTAATTTTAGAAGCACCCAGTGATTATTTCTGGAACCTGGTTAATACGTTTTTATTGCAAAACTAAACAACAAAATACAAATGCACTTAATAAAACAATTGAATAAATGCATATTTATAAGTTAAGCACTTAACTAAAATAAGTAGGCTATTAAAAAAATAAATAACTAGAGAAGGCTGACTACAATCAGCTTGCTTCCATTTAATGAGATAAGCCTACTCCTCATCTGAATTAGAAAAAAAGCGCTTATAGTCTTCAGTGATGCAAGAACGTTTGAGCATACACGTAATCTCTGAGCAAAAGCAGAGCCAATTCATAGAAGAACAATGTATATTTAAAAGCACACATCCAGTTTTGTGTGACTGAAGGAAATCCACTTGCGAGTGGAGATTAGTGCTCGCGCATTACATGGATCACGTAACATTATACATATTGGTGGGGGGTGGGGGGGGGGGGGGGGGGGCAAAAGTGGAAAGACTTCAGGAGTGTCGAAGTCGTCATCGAATTGGTTGAATTGTACAGGATTTCCGGGAGACATGTGTGTCGCGTTCTTTAACGTTCTGTCCGGAAACAAAGATACTGGCTATGTTTACATGCACACTTTCTGGTTCAGTCGGACTGAATTCATTACGATTGATGAATCTGACTCAAATAGTGAAAGTGAAAAGTGAAAGTGACAGATAATATCGAGTTTCTCACTGTTTGCACATAATAACCACTCTCCTACACGGTTTCTTTATTTGTTATTAACAGCAGAATTAACATTTACTCGTTTATGGATAAATATACATATAAACCGCTGTGCTGTGCTGCTCATATTTTTCACACCAAAAAAAAAAAAAAAAAAAATCCCTCCCCGCCTCCAAACCGGGTTGCCTGTGGATGAGTATCCAAAACAAAGTTGTCCTGTTCTACTTCACAGTTGCCGAGTGAAAGGAGAGTTTTACAATGACAGGACACGCATTTATACATCACTTTATTCAAAAGGAAGAGCCGCTCGTTCCGTGCGTCATAAGTCATTACATTATTTCTTTTGCACATGCGCAGTCCTTTCAGTTTCGTGGTTCAATCCGACCGAGTGTTTACATGCACCCTCATCGTAATAGAAGAGGAATAAACCACGCCCTTCAATCTGATCAAAATTAAAATTAATTTAATTACTAGTAGTCGTTCATTTAAGTAATTATTGAACTAATCGCATGTTTATATTAAATTAACACAGACAGTCTAATCCATATGAGCCTTAATATATTCCGCGCTCAAGCACACGCATTAAGTTTGCAAAAGCACAGGCAGAAGTAGCCAATAATTGTGAAAAAGGAGACATTTAATTTATTTATTAATTTATTAATGTTTTCTTGTCGGGTGCAATATGAAATTCGTGGTGCTGACTCTCTCATCCACACTGGACGTGCCTTTAGAGAGAAATGCAACCTTCACAGATTACATAATCAGGGAGTATTTGCTTTTGTTTTGAATTGTTCGTTTAAAAATAGACATTTCATGCTTTCAGTATAGGCCTATATATTTTTCATGTATGTGAGGCCCCCCAAATTTAAGTTATTTCATTATCAGGAAAATAATCAAGTGATCGAGAGGGCACCTCCCTGTCATGCATGCGCATTAATAATTTTCCACAAAAACACTTGAATATGAATAAAATTAGAGCACATTTCTTTTAGGTTACAGTATGGGATCCGCATTAAAAATAAATCTTCACAAGTCTACAACCGAGACAGCTGCAGTTATAACCTGTAAATTAAAGGCTATTTGACATTTTAAAATGATTTAAGATGTTCATGCTCCAATTTGTGGATCATTAGTTGTTCTTGATCAAAATTAAATGGATGTATGACTCTCATAAACATGTTTTAATAAATCCCTTTTGCATTAAATGATACAAATACAAAGCATGTTATGTTAAATATTATTGTACAAATAATTATACAATACTATAGACTGCGAATAAGATTGCAGTTTCACATTCACTTCTAATTTTCAAAATAGTAATTACCTATATTAGAGTATAGTTAGCCGAGGTCTCATACGTTACTGCCACGTTACATTGCTGACAGAATGCAGTGTTTTATAATCTGGAGATTGTAAAAAGGATGTAGCTCACGCACTGACGAGTCAAGTGCCAGTGGATTAGAGGCCTGCTCCTGCGAGACCCGACGCAACCAGCCCGATCTCACGGCAATTCGTACATATTTTACGAGGTGGCTAATTCGTACGACCACACTCGTACAAATTCATATGATTTTTGCCAAATCGTACGTATTTTACGAGTTGCACATTCGTATGAATTTGTACGAATGACCTACACCTAACCCCGCCTCTAAATTTAACCATCACTGGGGTCTAGCCAAATCGTATGAAATAGTACGAGTGAGGTCGTACGAATTAGCCACCTCGTAAAATATGTACGAATTGCCGTGAGATAGCGTTGGACGCAACAGATTGCAGCGCGGGACAAGACTTGATAGGCGAATGCAGAAACTCATGTGTGTGCGGGATGCGGGAGAATAAAATGATTCACGGGACTCCCGTAAAATAGAAATATCTAAACATAAAATATCTAAAGAAAATAAATTGTTAGTCATCTATTGCACAAAAAGCAACATGAACTAATGTAAAATATAAACGATTAACAGGTGCAAGTGTATGCAGAGTTTCTATTTAGGCTATAACACGTGTATGCAGCGTTAAAGGGATACTCCACCCCAAAATGAAAATTTTGTCATTAATCACTTACCCCCATGTCGTTCCAAACCCGTAAAAACTCAGTTCGTCCTCAGAACGCAATTTAAGATATTTTGGAAGAAAACCGGGAGTCTTGTGACTGTCCCATAGACTGCCAAGTAGCTGACACTGTTAAGGTACAGAAAAGTATGAAAAGCATCGTCAGAATACTCCATCTGCCATCAGACGTGCAATCTGGGTTATATGAAGAAACCTGAACACTATTAATGAAATAAATCGTCGGTCAGCTTGTAAATCATTTACAAAATATATTTAGCTAGTAAATTTTACCTCAGCATAAAAGCAGCCACAGCTGTGAACAGAATGGCAAAGGCTGATTTTGAGTAAGGAAATAAAGTAATTTTTTTATAATAATAAAAATATATATATATATATGCAAGTAAAAATACACAGGAAAAACAAAAGAAACATGAATCAATGAACAAACTTGAATGAATCAATACATACACACTTAGATAAATTATATATATGCACACATACAGAAATACATTATAGAAATACATATTACATACACACACAATACATAGTATAAAACAAAACATAATATAATCACAACCTATTTATCTAGTAAATTTTACCTCAGAATAAAAAAGCTACAGCCAGCTGTGAACAGAATGACAGAGGCTGACATATATAAAAATACATAAATATATAAATATACACACCCAAGGATGAGGAGAAAGGATATTGAAGTGCTGGTGTTCCTTTGGCTAGCACATGCAGCATCATATAGGGTCCTGTCACTAGCCTTCAACATCCCCAAGTCCTCTGTGCATGACATTGTGCACAGAGTGAGCAGGGTTATCTGGATTTAGAGGAGGCTGATATCTTTCCCCACCGCGGATGACCTGGAGGCAGTGGGAGCAGTTTTTGCCCAGCTGGCTGGTAGCTGGTGCAATAGATGGCTGTCACATCCACATCAAATCACCAGCAAGTGACAGCCAATGCGATTTCAACAGGAAGCTATTTCACTCTGTCCAGCTGCAGGTCATCACTGACCACCAGGGGAAGTTCCTCGATATCTTTGTTGGGTATCCCAGGTCTGTGCACAATGCCAGGGTGCTGAAGAACAGCCCTGTTTACACTGGCCGCCTGTCTCCACCTGCAGGAAAATGCATCCTCAGAGATGATGGGTATCCTTGTTTGAGTGCACCCACCTGCTTCATCACCCCATACAGAGAGCATGAGCAGAATCCTGAACAAGCTTGCTTCAACACCAAGCATGTTCGTGCACGTAATATCATTAAGAGAGCCTTCGGGATGCTGAAGACAAGCTGGCGCTCCATCTTCTTCAAGACCCTGAAAGTCAGCACTGTTTTTGTGCCAGATGTTGTTGAGTGCTGTGTGGTGCCCCACACCCTCTGTCTTCTGAATAGAGACATCCCCCACCTACATCCATGTTGATCCAGAAGTTGTGGAGGACCATGACGACCCCCAAAACACCGAAGCCAGCGCAGGAGAGGATGTGCAGGACAATCTGACCGCAGGTGTGTCTGCACCAGACAACTGTGTGCTTTCTCTTCATGAGCATGATTACCTGTGGGACAATCTAACAGGCTAAGACTCGCAAATCAGTTCATGTTCTCATATTGCTAATGTTTGAGTTTGTGTAAGTTAGTTAGTTAATATGTAATTTAGGTGTGTGTGTGTGTGGGTGTGGTGGCTTCAAAAAAAAAAAAATAATAATAATAATAAATGTGTAAAAGGAGTTAAAAAAGTAAATAAATAACATATTATAGTAACACTGAGCTTAAAACAAGTGGATGTATTTTCCGAATGTGCTTTATAGTGTTTTATCTGTGATGATGATTAATGTTCCCTGCTCAGTCTTGCTTGATTGTTTTTCCTTGGGAAGTGTTCACCTGTTTGGGGAGGGCACGCTGCTGCTGAGAAAATACAGACTGATGGTGAAGCAGCAGCTCCGTGTCCTGTGTTTTATCAACAATTCACATCTCCCCTCATCAGGTATTAAATTCATGTACATGTTATATGCGTTCTTAATATGATAAAGTTAGGAGGATGTAAATGTTATCTTTTAAAGTGTGAATATGTGGTTGTTTTTGGATGTTTAAAGGTTTGTATCAAGTTCAGTCAGTGCACGCACGTGCTAATCACACATTCATGCTAGTGATGGAGACAACGTGTTCTTGTAGTCAGTGACTTTGATGTAATGTTTGTGATGAAAAAGGAAGCAGCTTTTTCAGGGCTTCTGCAAGCTTTAAAGTGACGTGACATTCAGCCAAGTATGGTGACCCATACTCAGAATTAGTGCTCTGCATTTAACCCATCCGAAGTGCACACACACAGAGCAGTGAAACACACACACACACTGTGAACACACACCCGGAGCAGTGGGCAGCCATTTTATGCTGCGGCGCCCGGGGAGCAGTTGGGGGTTCGATGCCTTGCTCAAGGGCACCTAAGTCGTGGTATTGAAGGTGGAGAGAGAACTGTACATGCACTCCCCCCACCCACAATTCCTGCCGGCCCGAGACTCGAACTCACAACCCTTCGATTGGGAGTCCGACTCTCTAACCATTAGGCCACGACTCCCCTAAAGTCGTGGCCTAATGGAAGGTAATTTTAAGAGTCGAAGTACAAAAATACAGTATAGATATATATATATATATACCTCCTAGAGCCCTACCGATATGGGTTTTCTGGGGGCCAATACCGATATTAGGGAGTAAAAAAAAGATAATATAGATAATCTGGATGTGTGTCTGTTTTTAAATATTGATGAAAACGTACTTGTATAGATGTGCCTTTAACATTTTGTGATGTTTTTTGTGTGTTTTGAGGTATGATCTTCTTGCTTCGTCATATATTGTGTATAGCCCTTCATAAATGTATCTTTTTTGATTGTGCTCTTATTGTGTACAGTACTTTGTGCATTGTAGCTTTAAAAGTGTTATATAAATAAAAGTTGACTTACTAAGTCACCGCGCCGCCATATTGTATTCCCTAGTATTCCCATACATTCATTTTCCTTAATATCTCGTTTTCTCAATTCTGTGTGTGTGTGTGTGTGTGTGTGTGTGTGTGTGTGTGTACTTTTTTTTAATTCTGGCTATTTTTCTTGTACCTGTCACTTCTGTTAAAGCGGGCCTACTGTTATGAACAGAACTGTTTCCACCTCGTTGTAATTGGTTTGCACACAATCAAGACACACAACAAAATGAAACAGGATGATGCAGGTAAGGGAGTGACTTAGCAATAATGTGTGTAATATAGCAAGTACACCGTACAGGCCAACACTGAAAATTCATATTACACTTATTTCTTTTTTCAGTTACAGTTTGTGCCAAAACAGTAGTATTTATACTTTGTATATGTTTGTATGTTGTTGTTTTTAATCTAAAATTTTACTTACTATAGAATAGGTCAGCTCATTTAATCATAAAAAATACTTCTAAGTTGGAAGACAAGACCTTTACATAATAGTTTGATGTGTGTTAAACTGATGTTTATCCAGGTCCACAGTGCGTCACATGGTCAAAGAGCAGACAACATTTGGTTTTCATGTTCTTGCGTGGTCTTTTAGCTCAAGTCTTCCTCTAGAATTAATTTAAACAAGAAACTGAGGACAACACAGAATTATCAGCATAGGTTACAAAAGTTTTATTAGTCTACAGATACATTTGTAGTTTGTTTCATGTGTCTTAAGTATACTGTAGTCACTAAGTGATGACATCATACAACTGGCAACTTTGCTTCTAAGCAAAGGTTTTTTTTTTAGTTTTTTTTTTTTAGTGAAAACATTAAGCAGTGCACATTTAATAATCTTAGTATTTCACAGTGTAATATTATAATGTTATTTTTTGAGTACTTTATTTATTGGAGATTTAATCTGTAATTACAATAATTATCATAATGAAAGAAAAAAGGGCATAATAACAAAAAAGTAAAAAAAAAATTAAACAATAAATAAAAAATAGTCATTAACAAATACCCCACATACTGTCCCTCATTCAATCAGCAAAACCAACCAAACAAACAAACAAACAAAACACAATGTAGTGATCAGTACACACACAAGAGATACAAATATCCCTTGTTATCAGTTGCTGTTTCATGCAGAGGCTGAACTAAGAAAAAATTAAAAATATTACAAACATTTCAAAATAAATGATTAGAAAAGACATTTGAAAGGTCGATAACCAAGAGGCAAAGTAATAACAATAACAGTGTTAGGCATGATAATAATGCAAGGTAAAGCAAATCAATACAAAAATAAGTAAAAAATATAAATAAATAAATTAAAAATAAAAATAGATGCATGGACATACAGTATAGAGATTCATAAAATAACTGACAATAGCATTTATTGTGTGTTGGAGGATAAGACTTTTTCCAATGTAACAGAATTAAACTCCTCACTAAAAGTGAAGTACGAGCACCGATTACATGCAGAACTAACATCCTGAAAAATCTAGTTCTGAGTGAGTGAAACAAAGTCTGTGGAGTATCTTAAATTGGACAAGACCTAGCGCAGGGAGATGAAGAACGCACCTGGCTTCATTCTCTCTCTGTAAAGTCTAAGCTCAAGTCACACTGCCAGGCTGTCTGAATACTGTCTAAATTTTGTGGATCTATAGATTATATAATAGAATATATACCTGAAATGAGCTTACATGCATGAAATGGGGTTAAATGCTTTCTTAATAAAGCTCCTAATTTATAGGAATCTGAGAAAATGGATCTGGGCAGAGCAAAATGATGCTCAAGCTCATCAAAAGAGCAAAACATGTCATTTAAAAATAAATCTTTCAAGACTGATCCCTCTCTCTTCCCAAACACAAAACCTACATAGTATTAAACTAATAAACCATACTAAAAAATTATGCCCAAAAAATAGACTTCCAATAAACCAAAATACTTCTTAAACTGAGACCAGATTCTTAGAGTCTGGATTTTGAGAACTAATGTAACTCTTCCCTGTCACAGGTAGTGAAGTGCATACTAAAGATCTAAGATGAAATTTACTACAAGATCGTTCCTCTTATACCACAGTGGGGCTCTTTGTGGGTTTAAAAAAATTTAATATTATGATGTATATATATATATATATATATATATATTATATATATATATATATACATATATATAAAGTGTTGTCTATAGGGTATAGTGAATGTATGCACATTGACTCACTAACTCCGCTGCGAGAGCAGGAGGACAATGAACCGTCCGCCTCGGTGAGTGAGTTTCCTGATCCACCACTGCTTCCCAGCAGTCAACATTGTCCTTTCAGTGTTGTTAGGTGAGCTGATAGCTTCCACGGTCTTCTGCCATGCTGAGTTGCTTTCCAAAAGCCACAGACCTTAGCCACTCAAGCACGTGCATGATGGGCTGCATGTGCATTTAGTTATAATACACAGTGTCATGCTGTATGCTTATGTCCATATTATAGTATAGTGTATACTGGTTTGCTTATCTGTTGATTGTTAATGCTGTTTACTGACTGTATTGTGCAGTGAATATTTATCAATAAATAAAATATTCCTACTATCCTTAATAAAATAATACCAGGACTAAACTACTTGACAATTAATGGCATCGACTGCCTGGCAATCAAAATAAATGGAAGTTCAAAGAATAAAATCTTCCTCCTGTGCTTCATTCTCTAATTGAAATCATTGTCCATCTGCTGAAATTGAGTAAATGTTCGAGATGCTTTCCCACATGTTGACTTCCTGACAACCTCTTGTATCCAGTATGTTTGTGGAGATGTTCATCTCTTCATTCTCTGTTATATGAAATAGAAACTCATTTCTTTGTTTGATCTGAGAAGAATCCAGTAGATGTAAGAGTCTCTGTTCCATTAGATGTACAGAAACAAGCTCTCAGTAGCTTCTTGTTTTGAGTATTTTCTTTGTACACCGGAAATTCTTGAAAGTGCTTGACTTTCCTACACAATAGGTTCAAGGACGGGAAATAGCACAAGCCCCGCATGCTGACATGAGTTGGTACTTCAGACCAGTAGAGGGCTTTGCTTCTCCTGTTTTAATTTGAAATGGGCCTCGCAACAGAAGGGGCCACCGCTTGCACTCGAAAAATAGTTTATTATTTTTTTTTTACCCCTATTCATTTAATTTTTATTTCTCTATTATTTTATTAACCCTAAATTGCAAGCACAGCATGCATGAAATATTTTTATACCACCCAACATTAAAAGCTTCTGTATCATCTGTCTGATTGTTTTCAATGTATAAGTCATAACCAAATGTCTTATTTCTAACTGTGTGTGATACGTTTTAAAATGATGAAAGCTTAAATACATTGTCAATTACCGTTTAAAATCTATATATGTTTATCCCTGATATCATGTTTTTATATGAATGGATTACATGATGCATGATTGTTGATATATTTCAAAAATATCTATAAAGTAATAATAAATGAAATGGATGGAAAACACATCTTTGTGAGGAAATTACTGATGTCTTGTTCATCATATGCAGGCCTATATATAAAAGCAACAGAATGTAAATTACATTTAATTTATTAGTAACAGCGCATGAGCGTGAATCACGTCACATCTGCCTGATCTTGTGTCTGATGCACTGGTTTGAGATGGTGCTGTGACTCTGTACAATGTCAGTATATTATTGTTTGATTACATAGCGTATGGTACGAGTCATGTCATGATATTTGCTATGCAATTCATTTGATTGTTGGTTTGAAACAGCCTTCAAATGGATGTGGTTTCAAGGTGTTTTCATGGATGCAGCTGCACTCCTTGAGTTTATATATTCACCAAATGAAGTCTTGTGCAATGAAAGGGGTATTTTTTCTGAACACTAGACGTTTAACTGTTTAATTGATTTATATGGCTACTCCATATTTTCCTTTCTTTACATTTAGCTATGTGCGATCCCAAGCATATTTATGTGTCTGATTTTGTTCGGGCTCAAAACATGAAATGCACAGGGTTTTGAAACAGAGAGAGAGAGAGAGATCTGCCATAAAGTTATTTGTCTGTTTTTTTTTTTTTTTTTTTTTTTAATGAGTCTGAAATAATACAGTTGGCTATGTGTAAAGAACTTAGAACGTCATACACAAATAAATGTGCATATTTCTTAAAGATTATATATGGAAGTATTCATTTAAGTGGAGTCCCTGCAGAGACGTTTACTGTAGCATTGCTTTTCATTTCAAGTGGGTTCAATTTTGAGCAGAAATGGTATGTCGTATTAAATGTAGCCTGTACCTTTTTTGAAGAGTGCATACACAGGTGTTGTTAACATTACAGTTTCAAGAAAAACTGTCGGTTTATACTGTGAAACAGATGCCATTTACTTTTATTAAAAATGCACAGCAAGATTTTGACAGGTAATTTCTTACACGTGGACATAATAGAGAGAAAACATCCCTATTGTAATACATGCTTCATTGCTACACAGCAGGGCTGAGCTCTGGCATGAGTCTGGCCAACCAAAAGAAATAAAAAGCAAAAGTCTGACAGAGTCGTGATTCGCTGCTGCAAGGAATGATGGAGACGTGGATAACATAAACTGAACTGAGTGAAGCACAGGGGTGAATCCACAACAGGAACAGGGGTAAACACACCCCAGCAAACATTTGGACGTTAAATGACCATTGAAAAGATGTCCCTCCGACACGTCATGTCATGGTTGAAAAATAGTTCCAAAATAAAATTTGAACAGACGTCTTTGACGTCATCTGGCTGTGAATTCCACACCTTTTCTGCGCATCCCTGGATGTCTAAATGTGTCATCATCTGGATGTTTATAAGATGTGTTGCTGCATAATTTAAGTATAAGCCTGCATATAAAATAATCACACACCCATTGTGCAACATCGTGAAAGGCACATCTGAACTTGACAAATGTTCTAAAAAGGTCCAAAATCGGTCCAGTTAGAACCGAGCATCTATAAAACGTTTTAATCACGTGTATCACAAACAATAACACATTTGTGGACTAAAGTAAAAAGAAGAGTGTTCTAATTTAGCACAACATATTTTATTGTGAATACTAATTTTATTTAAAAATGTATTCCATTTGTTAAACCACTACTATTCAAACAAGAAAATAAAAATAGTAGAATGTTGTTAAGTCTGAGTCTGTGGCAATGTCATTTTCTTTCACATTTTTACATTAATGTTAATCAACCATTAATCAAACAAGAAATAACAAAAGTACAGGAGCACAGTAAATGCATATGTAACTATTTTTAGAGTCTTTCAAAAAAAAAAAGTTAAAAAAAAATTAAAAATTAAAATGTTTACTCTCATTCTCTTGGTCCACAAACACCCGCTCTTCCAGGAGTGAGATTCATGTGTTCCACCACTGATGCATGGAAGTCAGAGCTGTGGCAGTAGTCATTTTATTTTTTTCTTACAGTCTTGCATTATTGTTAAACATCCATAAATCAAACAAGTAAACAACAAAAAAATACTGGATAATGGTTAACGTGTATAAATGTTTTTAGAGTTTGTGAAAGTTTATGGCTAATTTTGTTATATCCACAACCCCCAGCACTTCCTGGAGCATGCTTCAGGTGTTCTTACACTGCTGAATCCATGTCTGAGTCTGTATCATTTGGGTTTCACCTCTTCACAGCACCTGAGGAAAGAGAATATGAATATTTAAATAATAATAATAATAATAATAATAAAAACAATAACACGCACCTGTTTATTTTGAAAATGTTTTTATGGTCCTTTAACTAAATTTACAATAAAATGGATCAAGATTTTTCAGCCGTTTCATAAATGAAGCATTAGAAAAAGGTAATCAACATGTATTACATGTTATTTTACTCTAGAATGGTGGTGGTTGAGGAGATACCCCCTTCTATGTAAAGCGCTTTGAGTGCCCAGAAAAGCGCTATATAAATGTAAGGAATTATTATTATTATTAGAATAATCTTATGTAAGTAAAAGATGTTCTGCATTAAATTTGTGTTAGATTAGTGAAAAACCAGCATGTTGTTCCCTCCCTCATCAATACCACTGTGGTGTCCTTGAGAAAGACACTTAACTAGGTGTAACCGTGAAAGTTAACAGGACATTTCTGATAATGACAGGCGGTCTTTTAGAGAACGTCCCGTGAATAGATAAAGGGTAACAATAAAAATGATATAATAAATTTTTTTTTTTGCTTTTGTTAATTGTATAATAAATAAAAAGAAAACACAAAGAATTCAAAAAGATTAGAAAACTATTCATTTACAAGCAGTAAATGAATAGAGTGCAAGTCTAAAAGGGACATGTTTTTTTAAAGATTAGAACTAGAATATTATAGAATTTTCAAATTAATTAATTGAAAACAGCAGTCAAATACAATCTAGTGACATAATGTAAACTCACAATTAATGCATAAGCAGCTGGGTTCAAGAGTCCCGACGGGAGGTCTTTCTGCATGTTCTCTCTGTGTGTCAGCGTGGCTTTGCTCTGGGGCCCAAGACATGCAGGTTAGAACTAAAGACTCTAAAAGAAGAAAGTAATTAATATAAATAAATCCACCAGCTTTGTAGTATTTCCATCAGTAAGCTTCTTTTCCATTCTGATATGTCTGACAATAAGGAGTTAGATGATGTCTCAAACTTTATATGTATGATGGGTAAATAGCATATCCAAGTAACCTGCCTGCAAAGCTCCTGAGAAACTCTGCTCAAGTGCACTGAGGGCAAAACCTGCTTCAAACATAATAATAATATGCTTCAAACATAATAATAATATGTTTATATATAATTAATAGAAGTTAATTGATAAAGAAAATCTATTTATGAAATTATTTTTGACAGCATTCTCATTTTACAGCATTTTTACACAAGTGCCTAATACTTTTAACAGTACTGTAGCTTTGCAGGTAGGTTTCTTGAAACATCTTGGAGATGTTGCCATAATCTGGATTGAGTCTGTCTCAGTTTGTTCTGTTTCTTCATGTCACTCCAGACTGATGATGATGATCAGATCAGATCTCACAGCCGCCTGGACATGATTCTGTAAAAAAAAAAAATTACTCAGGATTACTTCACCTCAGAAAAATTTCCATGCAAGGTCAATATTACAATTAACAGTAGGGGTGCTCTGATTGATCGGCTACCGATCACTATCGGCTGATAATCACGTTGGGATGATTGATCTGCGCTCTCTAAAAAGGCCGATCTCAAGCTGATGACAATCGAGGCATATTTTTTTCCGCGCTCATGTTAATGGATTAAAGCGTTCACACTGCACACACGGTTGCGGTCCAGCAGTGCGTCTGCAGCAGTGAACAGATCACTTCCTCAACTAAACAATAACATCGATTCAAACGAAAATTTAAAGTAACAGCGCATTGTTTGCAGTAAATATGAACATGGATTGACATGAAAATGTAGTAATTACACCATAAATGCATATTATTAAAGTCCACTGTGTTTCACAGTCAACACATATGTCTTTTTGGCTAGGTTATCACTTTTAGATTAACAAGGCAATAAGATGGCACTCATGGAGGAAGAAAAACAAAGTTCTTTATGAACTGCAGGACCGCTTGTAATAAAGATTTAAATGAAAAGGAAAGGCAGTAGAGCTGACTATTTCTGCCAATGGTAAGTTTGGAAATTTTAACTGGAAAATGCCGGCACTCGCACCTGGTCCGATGGAACATGCAGCTCTGGCTCCTCGGCGATCCGTTGCTCTGTCGCTCCATGCAGTGAGGACTCGTCATTCACAGCGAGCTCGTGCTCTCCGTCAACAGTGGGATTTGGCTGCTGCTCCGCACAGCAGGGAGATGGTGGGTTGGGCTCTGGGTCGGGAGTGGATCTGGCGAGATCATCAGACAAAGAAAGCCATTATAACGTGCATGAAAAATTGAGAAACATTGGACACAACTGTGGGACACCATTGTGCAGCAGCAAGCATCACAACTAAAAAGTAACCTCAAGGTTGAAGGAAAATCTGTGCAAATGTATAGGGCCCCATTCCTATATTTTGCCTGGGGCCCCCAATTCACTAAATTCACCCCTGTGTGTGTGTTGTTGCATCCCAATTTGTCTACTTACACTACACTACTAAATAAATGTACTCTTTGTAAAGAAAAAGTACACACTTTTGAGTGTTACATACTATCACATCATACAATTGTCTTTAACTGTCACACATGTACATGCATCCTGTCACTGTAAACTGGCCTGTCAATCATCATGTCACAATTAACATCCTCCACATTTAATTTAATTTTCTACTGTACTAGAGAGAAAAGTAGCGCGTTGATCTGACAGTCGTGGGTCTTTAATGCAGAGGCCATGATACTATTATAACAGATCTTTATAAAAATTCACATTGTTGCAGATGAAATATAACACGGATAACATTAATTATGTTGCTCAAACTAGTATTGATGTACAATTCATCAGAAATGCAAACCAGCCAATAATGATGTACAAACCAGTTCTCAGTATGCACACAAAACGAGAGCTGCATTTCTGCTGAGACGTCACATTTTAAATAATATGAATGCCTTGTGAATATCATTATTCAGTATTAAGCAACAACTGAACTGTTAGGAAACATCAATCAATAAAGTATTTTTAGAAAATCAAGGAATTTAAAAGCAATTTTATGAACTGAAATGTGCCATCCATGTATGACTTAAAATGTTAAAATCTTACGATCTATTATTATTGTTTTTAAGAGGTCTGAAATTAAAAACTCGCTAGATGTTGCCAAAATTTTCATCTGTTTAACAGCATTTACTTAGTCAATGAGCACTTCTCTCTTTTTTTGCTCATGTCTTGTCTCAGGTATCAGCGGCTTTTCTCTCACACTAAAGCCTGTCAGGCTGTCGGGCTCATGAATATTAATCATGTTGTTTGCGTCAAGTAAAGTCGCTCAATCAAGTCAAAATAACTGGTCACTCATGTGAGACCTACTATAATCCCACCCTAATGACCAAATAAAAGGAACACTAAATAGTGCTCTTACAATCAACAGTTGTGCGTGCTCTCTGTGTCTGTGTGCTCATACAGAGTGAAATGGCAGAAGCCAGTATGTCAGCGGTTGAGGTTGAGTTCAGCTGTTCAGTGTGTCTGGATCTGCTGAAGGATCCAGTGACGATTCCCTGTGGACACAATTACTGTAAGAGATGCATCTCAGAGTGCTGGGATCAGGAGGATCGGAAGAGAATCTACAGCTGTCCTGAGTGCAGACAGACCTTCAGCCCAAGACCAGTTTTGGGTAAGAATGTGGTGTTTGCTGAGACGGAGAAGCCCAAGAAGACAAAACTTCAAGCTGCTGCTGTACTGACAAGTCACAACAGTGTTTCA
The DNA here is from genome assembly GCF_018340385.1 of Cyprinus carpio. NCBI lineage: Eukaryota > Metazoa > Chordata > Actinopteri > Cypriniformes > Cyprinidae > Cyprinus > Cyprinus carpio. The sequence goes on along the minus strand of NC_056574.1, from coordinate 5,823,971 downwards.
ACTGCAGCAGTGGGGACAGAGAAACAGGTAAAGTCCTGCTCCATACTGGACCGTTAATGTTGTTCTCTCCTCATTTGTGGTGTGATTTTTCTCTCAATCAGAGAAACTGATGTAATCAGTGATTTGATAGAAAACAGAAATAGTTATTAATTTACATCATATTATTAATTTAACAATATTTCATAATATTACTGTTTTTACTGTATTGTTTTGATCAAATAAAAGCAGCCTTGTTGAGTAGAAGACTTCTTTCAAAACATTAAGTCCAACCCCAAACCTTTGAATGGTAGTGTGGATTTAATCATAATTTTGTTTTCTGCAGAGTCATCTGGAGAAGAAGAAGAGGGAGATTATCCAGCAGAGAAAGAAAGATCTCCAGGAGCTGAGAAAGGTTGTGGCATCTCATAAGGTGAGTTTGGAGGAGAAGAAAAGTTTGAGTCTGAGTTTCAGTTTGAGACTTTGCTCCAGTGCTGGAGCTCTTTGAGTCCCACTGAAACCCACTGTGTGATTGTGATGTGTGTCTTATAACAGCGCTCTGCACAGACAGCATTGAAGGACAGTGAGAGGATCTTCACTCAACTCATCTGCTCCATTGAGAAACGTCACTCTGAGGTGAAGCAGCTGATCAGAGATCAGGAAAGAGCTGTAATAAATCGAGCTGAAAAGCAGCTGGAGAGAATGAAGAAGGAGATAGCTGAGCTTTCAGAAACACCGGATGATATTCATCTTCTCCAGGTAACACAGATCTTCTCAAACACTGAGGACTTTAACAAGCTTTTGTGATTACAGAGAATTTGTGCTTTTGTCTTTGTGTCTGTAATTTGCTTTTGGTCTTTCAGTGTCTTTCTGAATCTACAGAAGGCTTCACTGTCAGTTCTTATCAGACTTTTGATGCTGTAGTGAAATTAGTCTCTCAACTCAGAGACAGACTGCAGTTCTGCAAAGAAGAGAACGAAAAGATATTTGGAAGAGGTAAACAGCAAATCCTTCTCATAAATGAGTTCAGCATCTTTAATTAAATATGCGGTAGTTTGAAGTTGTCATTTTATTTCGTATTCTTTCATTGTGAGATTCAGATGTGTTTTGGTGTCTGTAGTGAAAAGCGTCCAGGTCATTCTCACTCCTGAATATCCCACCAGAAATGCGTTCCTACAATGTAAGTTATTATGAATAATTAACACATACTGTATGTGAATTCCAGTCTCGTGCGAGAGTTTTGTTGTACATTCATTGTATAATTCAGTTCAAGATTGAACCTTTTTTTTTTTTTTTTTTTACTTTATGTATTTAAAACTCATGGCTGCAACAAATGAATGAAAATAATGATACTTTTCATTATGGATTAGTTGCATCGGTGACAATGAAAAACTGGATCAGTGAGATGTCACTTTACAACATTGGAAAAGCACATTGGGCCATTAAGACATTTTGCAGCAGCATTTTGAATTATCTTGTGTTATGGGAAACACACATTATATAGTTTTGTCACAGAAACGGGAGATTTTGAACAGTATATGTGTGCATGTCATTCAGATAGACAACAGTCATTTTGACAAATGCTATTCATTTTGATAAAACATATTTAGATTTAAATGCAATTTAGGTTTCACACTTTTAACACAAGTAATGTTATTTTAACATGAACAAGTAACTGTAAAAGGTTTAGCCTTTAGTGTACAGAAAACAATAAATCACAGTGACACATCACTATGTTCATAGGAGGTAAATACTGCTACCTATTAAATAAATTTTATTTTATTTTATTTTATTTTATTTTATTTTATTTTATTTTATTTTATTTTGCACAGTATTTAGCATAGACTGCAGCCCTAAATGAAATTCTACTTCATTTACATTTACAATTACATTTAGTAATTTAACAGATGCTTTTATCCAAAGCGACTTACAAATGAGAACAATAGAAGCAATCAAAATCAACAAAAGAGCAATGATATACAAGTGCTATAACAAGTCTGAGTTAGCTCAATGCAGTACACGTAGTAACTTTTTTAAAATTATATAATAAATAAAAAGAAAACAGATAGAATAGAAAAAGGATGGAGCAAGCTACTGTTAGAGGCCTTTTTTGCTTTTAACAGTATAATAAAAAGAAAACAAATAGATAGAATACAATACAATTAATACAATTATTATTATTATTATTATTATTATTAAAGAAAACAAGCAGTTAGTAAATAAATAGAGTGCAAGTCTAAAAGGGGCAATTTTTTTTTTTATAAAGAATAGAATAAGTATAAGGAGTGCTAGAGTTAGAGGGTAAAATAAAGATGAAAGAGATGTGTTTTTAGCAGATTCTTAAAGATCTTGAAGATTCTTCATTTCATTATGAAGGTTTCATTGATGATTTTACCAATTAGAGACACAGTGCACCTTTATCATTATAAAATAATAGCTAATGTGTTATATTAATGATGTGCATTTATCTTCATCAGATTACCGTCTGTTGACTCTGGATCTAAACTCAGTGCATAATTGGCTTCGTCTGTCTGAAGGAAACACAGTGATCACTTCTGCTGACAATCATCAGTGTTATCCTGATCATCCGGACAGATTTGATTGTTGGACCATGATATTGTGTGCAGAGAGTGTGACTGGACGCTGTTACTGGGAGCTGGAGTGGAGCGGTGATGGGGTATTTGGAGTGACTATAGCAGTGGCATATAAGAGCATCAGCAGGAAGGGACACGAACCTGCGATTTTAGCTGGGCTTAATAATCAGTCCTGGAGTTGGTTCTGCTCTCCAGACTGTTGCTCATTCTGGCACAACAAGATCATGACTGAACTCCCTTTGACATCCAGCAGTAGAGTAGGAGTGTATGTGGATCACAGCGCAGGGGTTTTGTCCTTCTACAGTGTCTCAGACACAATGAGCCTCATCCACAGAGTCCAGACCACATTCACTCAGCCGCTCTGTGCTTTGTTTGGGGTAAATAAACACTCAATGCTGAAACTGTGTCATCTAACCAATTAAATCATACAGAGATTCTGCACAGTACCTTGTTATATTACATGATGAATCAATGGTAAGATGTTTACTTGACTTAATGTTTTCACTTTTAATAAATGTTTAATAATCACAGATATATCAGAAATGAGTATAATAATGGCTGTAGTGTAAGAGCTGAAAATTTATAATAAAAAATGTGTGAAATGTAGTCTTTTTGTTGATATTTGATGTAACTCTTGTTTGATTGTTAAATGTATTGTTAAAATCTAAATAATAAAAAACATACAGTGGTTTGTGAAGCCTTTGAAAATGTCTGTACGTCTGCATTGATTACTCTTAAAACCTGTTACTCCAGCGATTTTCTCCTCAATCAGTGTGTCATTACAGCAATCTGCTAGTGCCAGCAACAATTGAATAATGAAAAATAACTGTGCCCCCCACTGTGACCCCTGCCTTTAAAAATTCAGCTCTGCCACTGCCTAAAGCACAGCATGCATGAAATATTATTTCACACCAACTAACATTAAAGCTTCTATATCATCTGTCTGTATATTTTCAATGTACGCCTAATTATCTAATTGTGTATTTCAAGCTATAAATGATGAAAGCTTAGAAACATCATCAGCTACCCTTTAAATCTACAACATTCCTTTGGCGGTGACTTTTTTCTTCTTTTTTTTTAGCTCTGATATCATGGTTTTAAATGTATAATATAAAATTATGTGTAATAAAATATTATGTGTGAATATATGTTTGGGTAGGTTACTGTTGATATGAGTCAAAATAAATAAGTAAAGTAATAAAAAGTAAAAATGGATGGAAAACAAGTCTTGTTCTTCATATGTAGGACTATTTTATATAAAAGCAACACAATTTAAATGATATTCAATTTATTAGTAACAGCGCATGAGTGTGAATCACGTCACATCTGCCTGATCTTGTGTCTGATGTACTGATTTGAGATGGTGTGACTCTGTACAATGTCAGTATATTACTCTTAATTGATTGATTACATAGCATATGGAACGAGTCATGCCATGATATTTTCTTTTGCTATGCAATTAAATTATGTTGTTGATTTGAAATATGTGTAATGATTGTTAGTACATTCATGTTGATTTATTCATCTTTTTTGTGCAGTTAAGTTTAGGAACCAATCTGATGCATCTATGTGGGGGGCTGGGGCTGTGGGTTGAAATGGCAGTCCAGGGGCACTTAGATCGGCGGTCTAGCTCTGTTAGTGTAACGAGGAGGCTGAGGCAGTATTAGAATCCATTTGCAGAAGTTTATTAGGGAAAGATCTTACAGACAGAGTCGTTAATCCAGGCAGAGAGTCAGTACCGTAATGGCAGTCCAATCTTTCAACATGCACAAGGGGAATCCAAAAGGCAGAGACGAGTAGGCAGGCGAACAGGTCAAACACTAACATCAGTCCAATCAGGCAGTAAATCCAATGGGGCAATCCAAGAGGCAAGAACGTGAAAACAGGCAGAATCATACACAAACAGGCAGTCAGGATAATCACTAGGAAAACGCTTGGTAAGGCAGGTGAAAAAAGTAGGAACACGCTGACTCGTGTTAAATAGTCCCAAACAGGAAATGATTGTAGAAGCAGAGGGAGCGATGAACAGTCAGTACTCAGGTGAGGGCTCCCTCTGCTGGCGTGGCGTTACAGTTAGTCACTCTTGCGGGGAGCTGTAAAGACTCCCGTTGAGGGGCCAAACAAGAAGGCTCCACACTTCAGTCCGGGGATGCCAAAATTAAGAGTGAGTAACCTCATCCTACTGTTTGCAGGACTCGACTCGATATACCTGGTATGGCTTCCCAAGCCTGCCCTCAGCAGTCAGGGACCTGACACTCGCGCTACAGTGAAGAAGCTGTGCATGTGCCTGCGATGACTTCTGGGTCATTGTTAGAGTGGAAAATACTGGGGAGTCAAAGAAGGCTGTCTTGTCAGCATCCTTTGAACTCCGTTAACTCTAGCCAGGTTGGCCATTGCTTGATCAACTGCTTGGGTCATTGACTAACTAGCATGCAGAGCAAACAGGTTGCACCAGGCATGCTTCTTAAAAGCAGGACGATCTGGCCCTCTTAAAGGCCCCGATATACTTCAAACGAAATCGAAGAATGAACTGATATGACGTCATTTCGAACAAAATCAGGCCGAAACGGCAGTTCGAAACAGCTGACCAAAGCGAACTTTCTGGGGGAGTTCGTTTTGGCTCCTAAACACCTCTGAGCTTCCATTGGTCCGTGACGGTTACGCAATCGGTGGGTGTGTTCTGAAACTCCAACTCTTTTGACGTGCGATTTTTTTCCCCGGTTTGTTTCTCATTCAACGGAGGTCAGGCAAGAGAACGGCCTCCGGTCTAGTCACTAGCAACATGAATACACAGGAGTGTCGAATAGCTGAGCTGCACAAATGTATCCAAACCTGTACGATCGCTCGCAGAGAGACTTTAAAGATTCAGAGAAAGCATTTAATTCCTAGAAAGAAATTGCAATGAAGCTTGGTGTCGATGACCTGGAGTTATGCAAAAAGCGACGCAGTTTTCCAAAGCCATGAAAAGAATGAAAGGAAATAGTAAAAATATAAGGTAGCAAGTACCAAATACATGTGTTTCAAATAAATTTTACACCATACTGCTGCTGCTCTTCTTTCAATAAGCAAATTTAAAGGGTATACAGTAAATGAAATGCCAAACAAACATACAATAATAAATATTTGTTTTTATCAAAATTAATTCATGACACCACATAAAATATAAAAAGGTTTAACAATGTATCCAGTTTAATAAAATAAATGAACACAAATAAATTAAAATAACAAATTGACTCCAATATTTTTTTCCCCATCATGCTGAAGTTTTCAGACTATGAGATTTTCACTCTTCCCATAAAGGACTGATTATGGAAATGGAATGGTTCTTTTGTATTGCAAACATGATACTTGACTCTGAACTGCTGCTAATCATTATTCTTTTGTCTATAATATTCTGATCATTGGTCCCCGTCTCACACCTAGATTGCCTACACTTCATCATTTCATCATTGTTGTGTTTATGGGATACGCGCGAGCGTCACGACGCATGTTTATATTAATCTACACCCGCCTCCAGCAGCGCGGGGGTGTTGGAAAGTTTGTTAACAGTATACCGTCGCTCAGCCTTTTCACACTTCTTTTTGCCCCCAAACGATGAACGTAAATTAACTTCGTTTAAAGTATACCGGGGCCTTTAATTCACTTTTATGCTCTAACATGGTGGCCATTGCAACAACTGGAAAAAAACCTTTTGGGATCAATTATAACGTGCTGTGTTAGAATATACATAAACGTGAATGTGAATTGAGAGAAACGAAGGATGCGTTTCCAGTGAGAAATGGCTTAAACTGCCAGGGTTGTGCGACATATATGCTGAATGTGCTTTGAAAAAATCTGTCTGTGCAATAATTTCATTTACCAAAGTAGCACGCATGCGATACAGTTTTGCAATGTCTGTCTGTTTATAAACCTGTTCTCAGACATTTAATGACATAAACCATCTATAGAAAAAATTAATCGTTTGCTTATTGTATTGATCAGGTAAAACGTCTCAATATGCATTTCAGCTATTCAGCTACAGATAGCAGGATGCCTTGCCTTTGTCCATATAATGGATTTCCTGGAATGAGTTTCTGCGCGAGGGCGCCCTCTGGCGATGAGGATGAATGATACAGACATTACATGCTCATAACACCTGGGGTAAAAATAGGAAAAATAACGCGGCTGAAAACTACCTTTGAACAGTAATGATGGATCATTTACATACATATTCACAGTTGGTCTATTCTCATGGGATAAGCATTACCATTTTACAGAAGGTAAAAGTCACCATAATCTTTGCTGACATTGTCCATAATGATTACCGAGACGGCACAATAACTGAGAGGCTCTGGTAATAATTACTGTACTCCACCTCTCCATGTAAATCTAATTTAAACGGATTATGAAAGTTTAAAAGAAATCATGTTAATCCCCACACATGTCAGGAGTCCAGTTTTTGCCATCTACCTGATTATTGCAGTGAAATGTGTCTATTTTCTAGTTTTCACATATAATCATATACAGTCATGAGAAAAAGAAAGGACACTCTATTGAATTCCACTGTTTTTCATATCAGGATGACATAAAAAATAATCTGTCCTTGGCAGGTCTTAACATTTGAAAAATAAAATCTCAGATAAACAACAACACATGACATATTTCACCGTGTCATTATTTACTCAACAAAAATAAAGCCAAAATGGAAAAGCCATGGGTGACAAAGTTAGGACTCCCTTACTGTTAACATAGAAATTAAGAGGGTAAGTAATGATCAGGCACTGCTAATCAAATACCTGTGATCAGTAAGTGTGAGCAGCTCTTTAAAAGCAGACGTTTGGCAGTTTGCTGGTCTGGAGCCTTCAGGTGTGTGTTAACACAATGCTAAAGAGGAAAGACATCAGCAATGATCTTACAGAAGCAATTGTTGCTGTCATCAATCTGACAAGATTAATAAAGCTATTTCCAAACAATCTGAAGTCCATCATTCCACAGTGATTTTATTTTGGGGACAAATTATTGGTTAAAATAAAGTGAAAACCCAGTATTTTATTTTATTTTATTTGTTTAAATAACATAAACACTTTCGAATGAATCTAAAATGTAAACTGATATTGATTTATTTGTTAGCTGTAGTATATTGGCTGAATGCACAAAATGGCTGAGTGCAAATACTATCAGAGATGAGAATTAAAATACAATTCGTGTTTTAGTAGGGATGACAGCTTTTTTAAATTAAATGTTACAAATTTCCAAAAAGTGTTTAAATGAGCATTGTGTGTTAAATTAATTATAAATCATGTTTAATGATGTTCTTACCAGGGAGTGGACTTTTTACACCCCAGGCTATTTGTAATAGTTACTATTTACTATTTTTCAGTGTCATTTGAATTCAGTTGAATTGCAAAAAAAAAAAAAAAAAAAAAAAAAAAAAAAAACAACTTAGGGTAAGTTTGCTCCTCAAACATCACTGTATAATACCCACAACAATAATAATAATAATAATAAAACATATTGTCCCCATTTTTAAATTCGTAGATAATTTCAGTGATATTTTGACCTCTGAACTAGGAAATGTCCCCGGTTTTCATTTCAGAAATCTGGTCACCTTAATCTACATATTTACATTTTCAATATAAAATACCAACAAACACAATAAAAGCAGTGACGTGAAAAGAGAAAATAAGGTGCTAGAAATCACAATAAAATAAAGATGACGATAAGCAAACACTGAACTTGCGTCTCCGATCGAGTCTTTTTGTGAATCGAGTCAAAAGATTCGACTCACTGGGATGAATCACACTGCTGTGCGGTTCTGAATCTCCCGCGGTCAGCGCGCACGGAAGCCCCGCCCTCTCGCGCTGGAGTATTCAGAGTGGGCGGGTCTTAGCGCGCTGTGAGACTTCTGATTGGTCGCTTATCAGCCGAGCTCGTATCGCGCATGCCCAGTGACCCCACCGCCCCATCCTGTATTTACTGCTGGTGAAAATGGCCGCTACATATGCTGCCGAAATTTCACAGAGACAAACAAAAACTACTTTCACACTCGGCTAAATGAAACGGATGCAACGCGAACGCCGTGAGCGAATATTGTATAACGCAAAACGGAGTTCATTTCGTTCCGTGCCGCCACTGAAGTGTTGTTTAACAGTGTAAGCGCTAATTTTAGCTCAAGCTAACAGTCGGCAGCGCGCACGCGCCTGTGTGTGTTCGGGCTCGCGCAGAACCGGAGAGTCCAATGGCTGACCCGAGAAAAGTCCCGTTCGTCACGCTCGCCTCATTCAGCACCACACCGGCGGCCCCCGAGTCAAAGAAGCGCCGACGGGAGGACGAGGAGAATCCACCGAGTGCCGGTGTGACCGGCGGGGGGCTGTTCGGTACCGGGAAACCGGCATCGGATCTCGGCGAACCCAAACGCACCGTCCGCCTGAACCTGAACCTGTCAGAACCGAGCGAACAGCGATCAGCCGAGTTCAACTACAGCGAGCTGGTCCAGTCCAACCTGCAGGTGGGTTAGCGGTAACGGCTCTGGAAACGGTTGTGGGTTCGAACGCATGTCCTAAATGTACTGTGAGATACTTTAAATAAAACTTTTATTATTTAAAAAAAAAAAAAAAATTGTTTAGCCAGTGTTGGGAGTAACGTAATCAGATTACTTTTTTCAAGTAACTAAGTAACGCATCACTTTTAAATTTACAAGCAAATATCTGCGTTACTTTTTCAAATAAGTAATGCGTTACTTTGTTTTCTCATGTATTGACTGACAGCTCTTTTGTCCTCATGTTAACTGTAGATCTAGAATAATTGTGAACATGTATTTATTCATCACACTTTCAGTAGCTGCTTGAACTGTTCTTACAGTGATGTTTAATTACCCACTATATCCCTGTCTAAAATTAACATATGCACTGGACAAAATATTAAGCATGGCCTTTTATTTTTTACTTGACCAAGTAAAAATGGTTTGTCCTCAAATATGAAAGAAATGTCATAGAAAGCATTCAGTTGACCTTTCTCATACATGTCGACAGTCCATTGTTACAACACTAATTTTATGTTTTAAAACAAATTATAAGCAAACTGTTTGTATTTCTTGAAAATTGGTGCTTCAGTTAATGATTTGCAAGATAGAACCTTATAATTCCATGCGGAACTTTTTTGAATTAGAAGGTTCTATCTGCATTTGACCTGTTCCAAAAATCCCATTTACAAATTTGAGAGGATGTAGATATTGTACATTTAGAATTCATGTATGAAAGAGACTTGTTCCTCATATCACCTTTTCTATATGGAATGCAAAAACTTTGAAGGTTAATATCTCAAAATTGCTCAGAATGCAGATAGCACCTTATAATTCCAAGACGGCGAAATATCGTTTATGTATTTAATTCCATTTTGTGAATCAGTGTCTTTGCTGCTGACTTTCATTGTTCAACCATACTAATAAGCAAAAATTACTTTAGATAAACATTACATTTGTATTTCTTTTTTCTTTTTGTTTCTGAAGAGAGAAAAATGAGGCCAAGGCAGATGAGAAAAGTAACGCAAAAGTAACATAACGCATTACTTTCTGTAAAAAGTTACTAAGTAACACATTAAGTTACTTTTTTAGGAAGTAACACAATATTGTAATTCATTATTTTTAAAAGTTACTTTCCCCAACACTGTTTAGTACTTAAAAACAGCAGTATCACAGACTGGCATGCGTGTGGTTTAGTGGTTATTAAACATCTGAGCTGCAAAACGAAAGGTTTTAGGTTCAAACCAAGTTTCTGTTTCACTGCACCTGTCATAAATGTAATAAAGTAGCATCAGATAATTCGGTGTATAATAGTAACCGGATTGAGATTAATCAGCGGTTAAAGATCTGAGCTGGTAAAGGTTGTGAGTTCAAACCCAGACTCATCCAGGAGAACTGAACCTGAAGTAAATATACTGTAGGATACTTTAGGTGAAAATTTTTTTGTTTTAAATGCAACACTTTAACAATAGTATCATCCCACACTGACATAAGTGACGTGTGTGTGGTTTAGTTGTTATTAAATATCTTAGCTGGAAAGGTTGTAGGTTCAAAACCCATTTTCTCCATAATAAGATAATCTGTCGTAAATATAAAAAGAAGTATCAGTTAATTTACGGTATAATAGTTACTGCATCAGTAGTAATGACGAGTGGTGTAGTGTTTGAGATTGAGCCAGTATTGCTAAAGGTTGTAGGTTTGAACCCCAGTTGCATGATGCTTTTCTTTACTGTCTCTCCTCATTTTTAAGATAAGAATGCAATTTTTTAATGCATTTATTGATCAGGTGATATTTGGTTTGACTTTAGCTTGACAGATCTGGTGTTTTAGTCATTTTATGTTAAATGTAGTGGCAGCCCTGTTATGAAATGTTTTCTGTTTTCAGTTTTTGGTATGTATTGTATTGTATTGTAAAATTCATGTTGGTTTAATATTAGCAATTTTGTGAAGATTGATGCATGAATAAAAACAACTTTAATGTGGCAATTTTCATAAGCAACATGAGACTCTTAAATATTACACTTGAGACAAGTAGTTTAAATGTAAAGATTTTTAAATAAAAAAAATAAAAAAGTACACTGGAAAACCTATACAAACATCGCACTTGAAATGCGTGCATATTGCACATTAATGAGAGTTATTTATATTTAAGCTGAACATTAGTTGGAATGAATTAACAAAAATCCATAAAAGTGTCTGTTTGCTTTTGAGTCTATAAATGAGTTCATTTCCGTTGCTCCTAAAGGTGAGGAAGGTTCCTCAGGGTCTCACTCCAGCTCTGGACCCCAGCGACCCGTTTGCAGATGAAGACAAAGAGCGGCAAGAAGTCGAGGCTCTGGCCAGGAAATTTGAGAGCAAATATGTATGTAATCTTTCATATGACGCCCGTCCACCTGCATTTTTATTTACGCAGAAAGCTCTTAATCCTAGTTATGACATGTTAAAGAAATATTATAATGTTGTGAGATGTGTTATTGACTTTACATTGAGGCAAGTGCGTTATCGTCTCAGGGAAACACTGTTAAGAAGAAGAGACGAGACCGGATGCAGGATCTCATCGATATCGGTTACGGCTACGATGAAACGGATCCGTTTATCGACAACTCTGAGGCCGTGAGTATGAGAGGCAGCTTCATTGACCCTCACGGACAAATTCACTGCTGACTGTTTCTCGAAATGCTCTTAATCACCGAGTTGTTCCGATAGACGATCGTGTCATGCATCGACAATAGCAGATGTTTAAAACCCCAAATTGTGCAATAAAAATATGTGCAGTACCACTTATATTTGTTTGATACCACCCATCTTGGTCCATTTGCTTTGTTTGACCACATGCACATCATCTCCCAAACGACACAAAAAACAACTTTGAAATCCAGTCTCACCCATCATCCTTATACATATGTGAAAATGTGTATTAAAGTGTTTTTCTGATAAATTTATGACTGTATGGATTATATATTTCACTCTGCACATTGATGCAGGTTCACTTTAAAATGTGCAAATGTGCACCATGTTTTTTTTCCCCATAGGAACAATAATTTGGACTACAAATAATTTTGCACTCTTAATGTGCATACAGCATGATGTATATTCAGAAATGTACTTCTTATAAGTAATTGAATGTATAGACAGTATATTTCACTCTTCAGATTGTCCTCATGTCTGTTGTGTCTCTACAGTACGACGAGCTCGTTCCCGCGTCTCTGACCACTAAACTGGGCGGTTTCTACATCAACACCGGCACGCTGCAGTTCAGAGCCGCGTCTGAATCCGAGGGAGAAGACGGAAGAAAAGATGGCAACCACTTCAAGGTGATCATCTTAATCACGTGCAGCCTCATCCTCGCTGTTAGAGCAGACAGGACACATTATATACAGAGACGGAATGATGGTTTATCAGTGCTAATTTATGATAGGGTTGAACATTTAATCCAAAAATCGAATTGCAACATGACCTAGTATGATTATTAAACCATTATTAAATAATTAAATAAACAAAGTCTTCATGCATCATTTCCCCATATTCTTCACTGAAGTCTTTTTAGGGCAGGGATGCACCAAACCGACGTCAAAGAACTAGCGCTGAGGAAAGATGACGGTGGCGTTGCCTTGCATTGTCTCGCATCACCTGCGTCGGGGCAAAAAAAGTTGCACTTAAACACAGGAAAGACTGCAGCCAACAGCCAGCTAGTGTGTACGCTCTGCTCCTGCGTGAGAGAACATCACTGTCCCGTACCAGCAGGTCACAATACTCCACACTCCACACACACACAGAAAAACCAAGAACAACAACAACTAATAGGGATGAAACAACTAACAACTACCAGCCTGAAAAAAATATTTCTTCTTTTAATCTTGCATCTATATAAAGCATATTAAAGTTCATAAATGCAGGGCTGCTTTGTTTACAGTGGAAACCAAGGAAACGCTTTAAGCTCCACCTGCTGCAGTTTTCGGAAGTGCTTTGTTTACAGCGGTAACCAAGGAAACGCTTTAAGCTCCACCTGCTGCAGTTTTCGGAAGTGCTTTGTTTACAGCGGTAACCAAGGAAAAGCTTTAAGCGCCACCTGCTGCAGTGTTCATGAGTGCTTTGTTTACAGTGGTAACCAAGGAAACGCTTTAAGCTCCACCTGCTGCAGTGTTCGTAAGTGCTTTGTTTACAGCGGTAACCAAGGAAACGCTTTAAGCTCCACCTGCTGCAGTTTTCGGAAGTGCTTTGTTTACAGCGGTAACCAAGGAAACGCTTTAAGCGCCACCTGCAGCAGTGTTCGTGAGTGCTTTGTTTACAGCGGTAACCAAGGAAACGCTTTAAGCGCCACCTGCTGCAGCGTTCGTAAGTGCTTTGTTTACAGCGGTAACCAAGGAAACGCTTTCAGCGCCCCCTGCTGCAGTGTTCGTAAGTGCTTTGTTTACAGTGGTAACCAAGGAAACGCTTTAAGTGCCACCTGCTGCAGTGTTCGTCAGTGCTTTGTTTACAGCGGTAACCAAGGAACCGCTTTAAGCGCCACCTGCTGCAGTGTTCGTCAGTGCTTTGTTTACAGCGGTAACCAAGGAAACGCTTTAAGCTCCACCTGCTGCAGTGTTCGTAAGTGCTTTGTTTACAGCGGTAACCAAGGAAACGCTTTAAGCACCACCTGCTGGCAGAGAGTGAATCTGCATCTCGTTCAGCTCGTCTGCTGTTTCTGTTTCATGCGGATATTTTTTATGTATAGTTTCAAATAACCATTCTGTTTTTGCTTCAAATTTCATGTATGCAGCATCTTTGTTTGGCTCATGATTAAAATGCAGTGGTTGCCTCTCAAATGGAACGAGCACAGACAAAGCCTTATTTTGTTTATATGAAGAGATTTATTTTATTTCTGTTATTTGAGCTGGGTCTTGTTTTAAAAATTTAATTTTAGTTTTGACTGAATCGCTACATCCCTAATTGTGAACATACAAAACAAGCAGAGCTTTCACCGTTGTTTATACTAGGGCTGAAAAAAAAAAAAAAAAAAATAATCAATGTGTTATATGATAGGGATGTGACGATTAACCGCGAGCCGGTCAAAAATCGATTCAAATATCAGATGATTCAGATTGGTTCAGATGCCAAATATATCACGATACAATTGGAGCAGGAGTTTATATGAGTGTATGTCTGAGGGGAAAGTGTGCATTTTTGCATATCACAGTTTAGACTGCAGTGTTAGTTGAAGAAATCACATTATAACATGTTTGACTAAATCATGCAGTCTTTATCACTGGTCAGTTTCTCTCTCTGATGTAGCAGGTGATTTTTGTCTGATCTGTGACGGCTCGGTTGACTGAGATGATGTTCTCGGCTCTGATTAACAGGGATGGAGAGGAGCGGGTGATAAAGAGACGGAAAAAGAAGCAGGACGGCGGTCTGGAGGAGAAGAAACCCAGGAAATTCAAAGTACCCAAACCAGGGTGAGTTCTGATGTGAACAAGCACTAAAAGCACATCTTTGACCCTCACTGGTGTTTTTTTTTTTTTTTTTTTTTTTTTTTTTTTTTTTTTTTTAAGATACTCTGAAAAATTAAACCAAGTGCAGCTTTTTGAAAACCGCCTCTAGGCCCATTCCTCAGCTCTGCGTCTCATTTGATGAGACGGTTTGAGTATTTGCATGTGTTCATGAACGTCTAAAGAAATATGTTGTCAGCCTGCATTACAATAATACATTGACTTGTTTGTGAACATGGTAAAAGTTTAAAGAATTGTTGTTCTGAACCCGTATTCATTTTTCGGTGGAATGAATACAGATGTGATTTATATATCAGTATGACTTTCAATTAATAATAATTAATTATTGTTATAGCAGTTATTATATCTTATACTATTTATATTGTTTAACTCAAATCATAATATGATTAGTTATATTTAAATAATTATTTTTATTGCTACATAAAAATGTTTAACAGAATGAGGATTTTTAAGAATAATATAATAGTAATTTTGTTTTACAATTTCTGACAGTGTTTCTGCTCTGAACCGGCCGGAGAAGAAGAAGAGGAAGAAGCTGATGAAGGAGACGCTGTCTCTGGCCGCCATGATCCGCCGCTTCACCCGTGAGAAAGAGGAGATCCGCAAGAAGACCCCGGCGGCCCCCGTGAAGCTCATCCGTGCTCCGCCGAGCGCCGCCGCCGCTCCCAGCGCTGACCTGTCCATGGCCGATCTGACCTCTGACCCGGTGGTGATGTCGCTGCTGGGCGGAGCCACGGAGAACGACATGCTGCAGGAGCTGATGGGTGATCTGGACTTCGGCCTGCTGGACTCTCCCGGGCCGTCCAGTCCTGGACAGAGTGAGAACGGCCCCGCGGCGGCCCAGAAAGCGGGAGGATTGGGGCGAGTGCAGAAGACGGGGCTGATGCCGCCACCTCTTCCCAACAGCCTTCCTGCTCCGCTTCTCAAACGCATCGAGGACCTGCGCACGGTGAGTGCTGACCTTGACCTGAGTTTAGCTCATGAGCCGTACTCATTAACGGTGACACGGGACGCTTTCAGAAACAGGAGTGTAATGAAGCGGAGGGCTTTAGAGATGCAGCTTGAAAAGCTGAACTGTTTCTTCATATGTCTGCATGTGTACATAGCTTAACAGTGATACAGCCACCAAAGCAGTACTTGTGTAACAAATCCACTGTCTGACTTTAAACTAGGGCTGCACGATTTGGGGGAGGAATCGAATTCGATTTAATTCGGAATCGAAAATCGAAGATTGAGATTCTGGTAAAAAAAAAAAAGGTGCTTTTTTGAATGGCTGCACAACACAAAATGTTGTGATTGTATCATAAGAATAATAATATTTATTATTATTTGTTAATTTTTATGGTAATATACTTATAATAGCAATAATAATAATAATAATAATAATAATAATAATAATAGTAGTAAATTATATTATTCTTTTTTATAGTATATTATTATATAAAATGTTATATAATTTATTATCAATTTAAAAAGTAATATGAATTTATTATGTTTTATTAAATTTTTGACATATTTGAATTGATTTTTAACCAGCTCACGGTTAATCATTACATCCATAGTATTTAGTCATAATAATAATAATAATAATTTTTAAAAAGCCCTAAAAAAAAACAGATTATTTATTTTTGTATGGGTGCATAATTTATCCAAAAATGTTTGGTTTATATATCAATATGAGTATTAAAATAATAATACTTCATTATGATTATATATTACTTAATTAAAATATAATAATTTTATTATATAATTGTTAATATTATTATTATTATGATAATCATTGCTATAATAGTTATTGTATTTAATAATATATTATAGTAAAATCACTATAATTATAATTAATTTATAATGTTTTAATTATATATATGTGTATGTATAATTATATTATATGTATAATTATTCTTGTTAAAATATTAAGCAAATAAAAAACAGTATTTATGAATATTATAGTAGTAAGACTAATATTTATGGCTGTCCTAATTCCTAATTTAATTTGTTCAATTAAATTGCAGTCTTTGTTATGTCATAATCAAACGATGCCGTATCGCAATTTCAGATTTATTCTGATTAATTGTGCAGCCCTTCTGTTGATTATCTGATTTTGATTGATTTCTTTTTTCAAAGTGAAATTCAGTATTTTATTTAAAAGGCTTTCTCTGCTCAGCACAGACCCGACTAATCAATAATGACTGTCATCCCCAACAGTTAGATTCTGTAGTAATTTTATGAGTGCGTGGTTGCTGTGTGTGTGTGTGTGTGTGTGTGTGTGTGTGTGTGTGTGTGGTCTCTTCTTTCCAGGCAGATTGTGAAGGAGAGAGAGGAGGAGACGAGGTAGATAGAGGTGTAGGAGGAGAGAAAGTAGACAGGAAACAGTGAGAACAGCGAGAGGGAAAGGTTCGAAAGAAGAAAAAACAGTAGATCAGATCATGCTGCACTTTTACTTCAAATCTATGCATACAGCGGGTAATCCTAGCAGACAGACAAACTGTGCATTTTGTTTTGTTTTTCCTTTGATATTCTGCTGCATTTTTAACCTGTTTGTCGTCATGAAAACAGCGTTTGAGCTGCTGTTAAATGCTAGTTTATCCCCCAGGCGTCTCGTCAGTTCGATGTGGAGGGCAGGAAGAAGTTTTTCACACTGGACATGAACAACATCCTGCTGGAGTGAGTTCATCTGGCCGTTGTTTTGGTTTGCAGAGTCTCTGTGGTGTTTATCTGGCGTCTCACTGGTTCTGTGTGTGTGCAGCATTGAGCTGCAGGTGCAGGAGCAGCCCGTGTCGGTGCGCGCCTCCGTCTACTCTCATCTGGAGGCCTTCGTGCCATGCAATAAAGAGGCTCTGCTGAAGCGGCTGAAGAAGCTGAGTCTGAACATCCAGGACGACCGGCTGCGGACGCCGCTGCACAAGCTCAAGCTGGCCGTGTGCAGCGTCATGCCGGAGCAGATCGCGCGATACAACATGGACTGCATGGCCAAAGTCGCCAAGTAAGAGCCTGGATGAACCTAAAGATGATTCAGATTCACATTTCAGGATCGCAGAAGTTTGGTTAGAGATCCTGCTCTTTTTGACCAGCGAATTAACATGACTTTTCTGTGTGATTTATATTTATGTGTTTAGCAGATGCTTTTATCCGAAGTGACTTAGAAAAGAGGAACAATATCGATTAGTCAAAGAAATAACTATACTGGTAACACAATAAGGCTCCATTAGTTCATGTATGGACTAACTTGAGCAATACATTTATTACAGTGTTTATCAGTCTTTGTTAATGTTAGTTCATGAAAATACTGCAGTTCATTGTTAGTTCATGTTAATTCACTAATACAGCTTTTGATTTTAATAATGCATTAGTAAATGATGGAATTAACATTAACTAAGATTAATAAATGCTGTAAAGGTATTGTTCCTGCTTAGTTTGTGTTAACTAATGAAACTTATTGTAAAATGTTACCAAAATATTCAGAATTTTTATTTATAATTAAGAACTTTTTTCTTCAACTTTTTAATTCTTTAATATGTTCAATTTAGATATTTATATATTTATTATTTATTTATTTATATTTATATAAATTATATTTATTTGTTATTTACAATTTCTACCGATAAAATATTGTAGAGCTTGGTGTAACTAGAAAAATGCATTATTATAAAAAAAAAGAAAAAAATTAAGAAATATAAAAAATTAAAGTGAATTAATTATAAAAATGCCCATTTGGTTTTAAGGATTTTCTAGGTTGAGAAATCATATTTTTGAATGACTTTCCAGTTTGTGATTTACATGATATATTTATGTATTAAGCAGACGCTACAAAAGAGGAGCAAAAGCAATTAGTCAAAGAACAAACAATATTCATAATATACAATGCCAGGTTTATTAGACAACTAGATTAGGAAGCAAGATAGAAAAGAGGAGAAAGGAAGGAAATAATTTATTTGTATTTATTTTTTTATTTGTTTGTTTACTGAATATATATAAAATATAATTTTTTTTTTTATTCACGGTTTATACCAATTAAATATATTTTAGATATGCTTGGCATAATTAGAAAAAAAATCTAGAAATTAAAAATATAAAAATGATAATTCAGTTTTAGGATTTTATGAATTTGCATGAATTTTCCAGGTCTAGAAGTCATATTTTTGAAATGAGGCTTCCTCATAAATCCAAGTTTTCCAAGGCTCTGAAAAAAAAAATGAATTTTTGGCTTATTTTATTGCTTGTTTCGCAGGCAGCAAACGGAGGACGGCGACAGAAACGGCTCCGAGGACGACGATGATGAGAAGCCAGGAAAAAGAGTGATGGGACCCAGGAAGAAGTTTATGTGGGACGACAAACTCAGGTGAAGCTCACACAGATCAGGAACAGTCAGTAGAGTGAGCCTCGAGGTCGACCTTGAGGAACAGCTCCAGACAAAACATCGGTTCAAGCTCGTGTGACGATGTGAATAAGACAAAGCTGCTTAATTTCCAGCCTTTTGATTTACAGAAACGAGGCTTGGAAATGTTTTAATGCGATTAGATCAAATTAATTCCGTAATTCCAGAAGATTTGAATAATCTTCAGGTTTCATACCAGGGTTATTATCCTGAACTAAAACTTTCTAATCTTAACTAACTTGACTGACTAAAAAAGTTTCAAGCGACAGCTGAAAACTCATTTCTTTCGACGCTACTTCATCCTAAAAAAAAAAAGCCTTTCTCTTTATTTATTCCTTCTCTTTCTAGCTTGTACTTATTTGAGCAATGCCTGAAACCTGATATTACGAGCACTTCCTGTGTCTATAAGGATAAAAGTGTCTGCAGAGTTACTAAATGTAAAACTAAAACTGAAAACTAAAAATAAAATAAAATATAAAAACAGTTTGTATTTTTAACAGTTTTCAGTCTAATTTCAAACTGAAGAACTAAAACTGAAATAAAATTTTTAAAAATAAAAACTGAATTAACATATTGAAAAAAACCCAAACTGGTAAAAATGACCAAACAAACAAAAATACTAAAACTTCAAAATGAAAATGAATCGTATAAAATTAAAAACAAATTCAAAATAATCATTTAATAAAAGCAATAATAGTATATTCATTTAATATACTATTATTTAATATAATTTAATATACTCATACAGTTTAGGGTCAGGTTTGATTTAGTATGATTATTTTTCATTAATAATACTGAAATGATTATTATTATTAACTTAATAAAACTAATATAGCCTTATTCCAGGGGTGTCCAAAGTCTGGCCCATGGATGAATTTCAAATGGCCCACAGCTTGCCTTATTAAAATATATGTGGCCCGTCAAGTGTAATGTACAAATCATGCAGTTTCATAAACTCAATACTAGGTGAGATCACTAGTGATGTCATGACTCGCATGCGCTGCCAGCTACAGAGGAAGAACGCTACTGGTGTGTAGCGCACCGCATGGATACAAATGTGTTTCCTCGCTGACTGACCTCCAGCAGACGAGCACTAAATAGCTCTAGTTTAAAACAGTCCAGTTACAATACCTTACAAACCCCAAATCACCCACATTTACAGAGGATTTACTTTAGAAACACTACCTTTAACTGTGGTGGTGTGGCAGAAATGTAGGCTGTTCATATCGAATTGTATTCTATTATTAATGTAGACATGCAGGCCTATTGAATGTATTAAGGGAGGAATTAAATATCGGCCAAATTACAGACACTTCTGTTATAAGCAGTTTTGTGCATTTCGATTTATACTAAATAAATGTGTTTATAGACTAAATATTACAATGATCCCAAGTCAAGCTGCTGCTGCTGTCAGCTGAAGCTGTGTGTGTTCACACCTGGGGTGTCCGTAATCTCACATCTGCCCGTGTGTGTGTGTGTGTGTTTGCTCAGGTCTCTGCTGTGTAGTCTGGTGCGGGTGAAGCTGGGCTGTTACGAGCTGGAGGGTCAGAGTTCACTCTCGCCTGAAGATTACCTGAAAGTCTTCATGGAGACGGAGGTCAAACCGCTCTGGCCTAAAGGATGGATGCAGGCCAGGTGGGTTTCTGCACCAAAGCCCCCCTGTGTTGTCAAATAATGTAGAGAGTGTGCTGCATGATCGGCTTTCTCTTTCTCTGTTTCTCAGGATGCTGTTTAAAGAGAGCCGGATGGCTCACAGTCATCTCACAGGAAATACGTAAGTACTTTGCCCTATTCTTTTGAGGAACTGGTTATTTTTATACACAAACTAGCTGTTCTGACCTACCTACTTTGTGCAGATCTACTGTGAGAGCCTTGTTAAAGGGATAGTTCACACAATGCAAATTTGCTGATACTGTACTCATCCTCAGGCCATCCAAGATATAAGACTCTTATATCCAAAAAAACAAAAACAGACAATACCTTTATACAGGCAAGACGAAATAAATACTTGTTGCTGCTGATGATATACTGAGGTCTTATAAAGCGAAGCCATCGTTCTGTGCAAGAAACTAAACATTATTTAAGTTATCCTCTGTTTCTTGCACAGAACTTGCACTCGTCCCTCCTCAGTATATCATCAGGAGCCACGGGGATTCATTTTATCTCGCCTGTATATGGGTCAAAGACGAAAAAGTGTTTAAGCATAAAAAAAAGTGTAATACTGCTTTAAACTGTTGTAGTTTTTCCCCAAAAAAATGCAAAAAGTTTTCTGTTTTATTTAATTGCAATTTTGTTTTTGTTTTTCTGAGCAAAAAATAAATATCATACATTTTCCCCCCTGATTTACAGAAGACACCCAGTAAAATGTCATTCAGTGTAACAATCTTGTCAGGCATATTTACAACAAAAATCTATTTATGACATATTAAAAGACTAATTACATTCACCCCAAATACTAACGAGTTATAATTTTACATTTTTAACATCTGCCACTATCCTAGGTTTTGCCCATTTGTCAGTAAGAATTTTTTACTAATTTAAAACACAATAAAATTTAGTATGCTCCATTATTCTTTTAGATATTTTAATATGTACACGTCAGAATAAGCATGTTGTTTGAATTTTTACATAAATATTCTGTTACACTGAATGACAATGTTACATTATTTCAACAAAATTTTGACATTTTATTCTCCAAAAAACTTAAAAGAAAACACAAAAATATAAATTTCACTTAAATTTAATGTGCTTTCTATGGACACAAAATCACTTTTGTATATTTCTTTTGATGCGGACATCTTAACGTCTTTGACCCATATGCTTTCTTGGCTCTTAAAGTGGCGGCACCCATTGACTTGCATTACGGTTTTAGCTAAAAATCTTTACTGATCTACTAAAGAAATAAAGTCACCTACATCTTGGATGGCCTGAAGATTACTAAATTAGCAGCAAATTTTCAGTTTTGACTGAACAGTGCCTTGATTCTGTTTCTGTTCTCCAAATTCTCCAAATTAAAGAATTCTGTTTTCAGCCGCTGTTTGTCAGATGCAGCCTTTCTGAATTATTGCCATTTTTTGAAATTACATTAATTGTGTTTCATGTTGAATATTGTCACAGTACAGTAGTAAGCTGGTGATGGTGTGTCACACTGGTCTTGATGAAATCGCACCGTTCTGTTTTCAGAGTAAAGAAAAGGATGTTAGCGGCTCCGAAAGCGAAGCCCAAGCCTCAGGACAGCGGTGCATGTCAGCGTCCATCCATCTCTGTGGACTCCACACCTCCTCCAGCCGTCTCTGTAGACGCCGCTCCTCCTGCGCGGTCCCCGCCGGAGCCCATCTGCCTGTCGGACTCTCTAGATGAGGACCTGAGGGCCCCGTCGCTGGACTCCATCTCTCACGCTCTGGCCATGCTGGGCAGCGCCGCCAAAGACCTGGCCCAGTCCAACAGCTCACCGTCCGCCGACGCGCCTAAACCGTCCCAGTCCCTGCACGCGTCTCCACACCTGCCCAAAAAGAGCGGTAGCATCCCTCCTCCTCCCAGCGTCCTCTCCTCGCCCGCACCTCCAGCTGTTAAAGGCGTCCTGCCGTCGGTTCAGAGACATTCAGTTATTCCCGCTCAGCGACCAGCCGTGACCCCGCCCACCAAGATGGGCGTGTCTCCAGCTAAGCCCCGCCCTCCTCCAACGGCATCACCTCTTCACGCCCCTCAGAAGATTCCGGCGGGAAAAACAGTGGTCGCCATGCCGACAGGCTTTATCAAAACCAGCAATAACAGCTCATCACCGGCACAGTCACGTGCGCTTCCCGCCACTTCTTCAGCGTCGCTTATAAACGTCAAATCCGTGCAGCCTTTCCACATGACGCCGCAAGCCAAAAACCACGAGTCGCCCAAACCTGGCTTCATCACGCCCATGCAGGCCACGCTCACCAAATCGCCCCACAACCCCAGCTCACCTATCATTAAACTCACACCCACCGCCTCGCCCGTCGTCTCCAGGCTGCCCACATTACCCAGCATGCACCAGCACGCCTCCAAGAGCCCGGGCTTCCACACAGGGTTCGTCTCCAGCGGTTACAGCGCCCCCGTGGGGCAGAAGACTTCTTCTCAGGGCAACACTATCTCTGGACTCGCCACGACAACCGCAGCTGTCGCCAAGCAGCCGGCCACCAGTGCGTCGCCCATGGCAGGGACAGCCAATCACAGTCAGCGACACCGACAAGTGGGTGGAGCTAATCAGGGAATGAAGACAATCACGTCTGTGTCTACGGCCACAGCGTCTCCACTCTCACAGGTCTGTCTGCTCATGTGATCAAGTCAAAGCCTGTTTTGGGCTTTTAAGTTTTTAATTAAATGTTCAGTAAAATTTACTTATTTTAGTGTGTATAAAATTAGTTATTTATGTATTGATTTTTAATTTCATTATTATTTACTTCTATCAAACTCAGGGCCTGTTTTTAGCACCAAATCTCTTGGTAAATGTGTCTCTTTTTCATTTAATAGCATAATTATAATAGTGCTTATAGAAACCTCTTAATCCTTGGTAACAAATAACTAAAATATAATCTGATTTAAATAAAAAATAATTTTAATTTACTAATGCAATTATTTTTGTTATATTAATTATTTAATTATAATAATTGTAATTTTTCAATTTATTGTAAAAAAAAAATAAATTAAATTAGGAAAAACAATACATTAGAATAAAATATTTATTATTTATTATAATTTATTATTTTTAAAATAAAAATTAAAAAGAAATATTTTTAATACTTTTTGGTAAATTAAATTAATTTGGATATTTAATGGAAATTTTTAAAATTATTAATTAAAATGTTTAATTAAAATAAAAATTAAAAAGGATTATTTTTAATACTTTTTGGTAAATTTTAGTAGAATAAGTAGTTTTATAATTAATGTGTTTTATTGTTTTTTTTTTATTTTAATTAACATTAAAGATATTTTTAATTATTTAATTTACATTTTATTTCATTTTTATTTTTTTTAATTTTTTTTGATAGAGTCCTATTATTTTCTTTAGTTAGTAATGATTTACTTGAACTCTTAAGTATTCCTCAAAATATGAGCCATTACTAAAATGTAGTTTTGTCACTCATTTTATTAGTTGGCAAATTTTTACAAAAATTTAAACCATCAGACTCCATAGGAAAAGTTTGTTTTTTTAGTTTTATGTTTGAGGAGGCCTTCATAAAGGTCTGCTGTGTGTGCTGATGATGATGATGACGATGATGATGTTTTTCCTCCTCATCTGCAGGTGTCTTCCTCCAGCGCTCTGCTCGGGTCGGCCGGTCCATCTCTGCCGCTGGGTTTCGGGATGTTGGGGGGTCTGGTTCCCGTCTCTCTCCCGTTCCAGTTTCCAAACCTGCTGAATCTGCCTTCCTCTGTGGTTTCCACGGCGACCACCGGAGGCTCGACCAACGCCAGCAGCTCAGGGTTCACCCTTCCTCAGAGTGAGTCCAGCTCATCAATTAATATGGCTTAGTTTATTAACCATTATTATTGTTTAAGTCTTAGAAAGGTGAATTCGACACAGTCTTAGGCTGTTTACATTTTTAAATTCTTTGTCAGTGCTGTGATGTTCCTGATACTCGTTTGTGTCATGAGCGTTCGCTGGTGGACTTAATACATGTGTGTGTTTATTGAACCCTGACGAATAACCAGTGTGACTATAAATCATATTATATTATAAATCATATTAAATGATATTAGGTAACAGTATTATAAATCATATTAAATGATATTAGGTAACAGATCTATTCAGAAATTTAATTAATGGATATAAAAAAAAAAAAAAAAAAAGTAACTTTTTTTTTTTTTTTTAATTTTCAATCAAATAGCAAGCTAAAAAAGCTTATATAATTTATACATATTTTATATTATTGTAAGGAAATATTGTTGAATTATCGTAAATCCGTTCTTTATTTATTTATTGAAGTTTTATTATTATTATTTTTATAATTTCTACTATTTTGAGTTTGCCATGAAAATAACCTTTGCTGCTGTGACTTTAAGTAATCAGTATTGGAAATAATAATTATAAATAATATAAAATAAATTATATTTTTTTATAATTTAATTTCTAAGTTGTTTATATTAATTTATATAAATAAATAAATTAAATAAATTAAATTAAATTATATATATAAAAAAAATTATATAAATAAATTATTATAAAATAAACATGCATTAGTGGTCTTTGTGACAAATGTGTATCAGGATAATTCTGATAGTGATAAATATTCAGATGCAAACCTTTTTTTTTTTTTTAATCAGTTGATTCCACTAATAGAAAAAGGTTTCTTCAATCTCTCAGTATTCATGTTAATGAAGCAAAGACTCAGTAAATGTAACATTCCTTCAGTCATTTACATGCAATTTTCTACTTACAAATGTCCATAATTCAGACTTATTTTTGATTATTTATTTACTTTTAATGTACTAGACAGGCTTGTGTGAGCCCTCTTTAGCTGCTCTGTGTGTGTGTGTGTGTACAGCTATTTAGAGACTATTTACTTATTTAGTACATGATTAAGTACACTTGCAGTATTTTCCATTTTTGCAAGTGATGCTGCTGTCATCATCATTGAGCTTAAAATACATAAAACGTTGCAGCTGTGTGTGTGTTGTTGCTCTTCATCACGTGTCTCATCATGAATCTGTTTCCTCTCATTGAATCTGTGTGTCTCGTGTGGTGTCTCATGCGTGGGGTGTGTGTCTGTGTCCCGTCTCTCCTCAGATGTGTTAAAGGGTCTCATATCAGGGGCTCAGGCTGCTCTGCCGCCACACTTGCAGCTGGCTTGCTCAGGTAAACGCTGAGCGCGCGACGCTCCCGCTGCCTGCACGCGTGCGTTTGCTGCTTTCTTCATCATCTTCAGTCGGGACGAGTCGCTGTGCTTCATTACACACTCTCTCTCTCTCTCTCTCTCTCTGTATCTGTGTGCAGATGTCAATCAAACTCAGGGCGGAGACTTGAAGAGGAAGAACTTATGACATCATAGAACCTTAACCCAGGACTGACTCCGCCCACTTATGCATGGTCTGCTGGCCATCCAATGAGACGGAACCATTTTTATACACATTTGAATATTGATGCTGATAAATGATGTTTGTCTGAATGATGCTCCGTGGGTTGTACATATGTATCAATGTTTACACAGACGGACCTGATCACTGTGACGGGGAGGGAAACACGAGTGTGTGTGTGTGTGTTAGCATGTTGATTAGTGCGCAGCTTCTGTAAATGAGGGATTGTTTGTTTTTTAGGGCGTGTATGAATATTGACGGGTGTTCCTCCCTCTCTGGTGTGGGTCGGTGTCTCCGGTGCTGTACACCAACAAAACACCCTTTAAAATGTTCAAACAAACTGAAAACCAAATGCTGAAGGGCATTGTAATATACTTGAATTTTCAGGATTTGTTTACTTGCATTTCAGGACACAAGCAAAATAAAAATGCAGAAGCCTTAGTCAGAACTCTGTGTGTGTGTGTGTGGGGTTTCTGCTGTTTGTTCACAGGATTCCCAGTGATTTTGGTCTGAATGTAAAGTTTTCACAATTTAGATTAAGAAAGAGTTGCTTTCTCTCAGAGCGGCCTTTTTCTTGAAGTGTATTCGAGCGTCGTTTCATACTTGAACTGAAGTAGGTTCAACAAACATTTTATCTATTGATATTGTCTTTCATTTTTAATCATAAATCATAATTTGAGTGTATTTAAGAGTGACCATTTAATCTTAAGAAGTCTGATCTTTAATAACCAGTTTTATTCTTGTAGATGTATGACCATGTGTCCTGTTTTGAGTTTTTCCCCTGTATTAACAGTTAAAATGATCAAAGTCATATATGAAATTAAATGAGGTAACTCTAAAACCTCAACATAATAAAGGAGAAAAACTGACATGTTCACAGACCTACATGAATAATGAAAGTGTTTTTTTTTTATTTTGGTGACGAGTAAAAAACATTTCTCATTTTGTTTTACTTTTTATACAGGGTTGATATCACTTTAAATTTAATCTAAAATGTTTGATTTTTTTTTTTTTAATTATCAAACTATTTATTTTTTTCCTTAAATAAGGATAACTAGAAACACAAATGTCTCTGGACATTTTTAATTCATAGTCCTTAAATCCCTCCTCTTTAACTCCTCTTTATTTGGAAAATGAAATTAATACACAATTTTATAAAATTAAAAATAAAATTTTATATAGTCTCGCTCACGCTCTCTATATATAATTGTATTTTTAATTTTAAGTTCTGAAACATTTCTCCTGCTTTAAAGTTTTCTGAAGTATAGCAAAATCTTGAAATGCTAGGAAAGGTTTTATGCTGACAAATTAACTTAAATCACTTTAAATTAAAAGTTAAACCACTGCTACAACTATGAAGATTCATTCAGAACGACTGAGAACCGTGAAGAGTTAAAGCAGCTAAACTATTAAACTAGTTGAAAAACACGCAATGTTTTTAATAAAGACAAAGCATGGCATCCTAACTGTGGTGAAGTGTGTAAAATGGAAGCGGACACATTAATCTCGACTCGTGAACATCACAGTCAGGACAGATATGGTGGTACGGTGAGTTTAATTCGTCATCGTCAATCTTCATCAGGTGACATTCAAGCACCAAACATGTCGAGTACAAAATACCAGCAAGGTGAACGAGATCGGTCTAATGCCACGGACTAAACAATAACGGCTCAAAAAGAAGCAGAATCCATCCATCACGGCGCACGGGATAAACTGGACCTGGATACGAGGAGCTGAAGGAACAGACGGCGTGATGGCAGTGAAGGAAGCAGTTCAGTCTATTTGACCAGCGGTCTGGTTTTATCATCGTCTCCACACTGATGCGCTTTATACTTTTTCACTTCTGCCATGTATTTAGTCCAGGCGTCTCCTTTCCCAGCCTCCACCTGCATCCACACACACACATGTATCAGTTTCCACAACAATATGAAGCAGCACAACTGTGACACTGAAGACTGGAGTAATGATCCTGAAAATTCAGCTTTGATCACAGAAATAAATAGCATTTTAACACACAAATATTATATATATATATATATATATATATATAAGCTGCACTGAAACTGCAATTTGGACCTTCAGCCCATTGGTTCCCATTGAAGTCCAGTGTAAGGAGAAAAATCCTGGAATGTTTTCCTCAAAAACTTTAATTTCTTTGTGACTGAAGACGGAAAGACATGAACATCTTGGATGACATGAGGGTGAGCAAATTATCAGGAAAGTTTTATTCTGGAAGTGAACTAATCCTTTAAAGGTAAAGTAGCAGAAGCCTACTAATTAAAAATTAAAAAGATCAGAGTGAGTGAAAACTATCATAAAAAAAAAAAAACATTCGTGTGTTTGGAAATTTCTCTTTTAATACTTTGCTTTAATACTGCTAGACGGTTAGGACACCATGTAAGAATTAAATAGTATGCTAATACACTTTACAAATATCTGAATCACAAATTGATATTAAACTAAAATTTAAACATTTGTAAGGGAATATTGTTATGGAAAAAATGTGACAAACTAAAAATATATTTCATTGCTTTGTTCGCTAGAAAACATAAAACATTAACTCCCCTCTTATGTTTTTTCACATAGTTTTTCGTTCATATTTTTAATGTTAATGTTAATATAAAGCATACATTTTATGTGTGCAACAGCCTTTCATTGAACATGAGCCACGGTTTTACTGTAGTTCAACTACAGTGTTTGTAGATTTCCATGGTTACCACTACAGTAAACATATTTTAACCATGTGTCAACAAAAATACAACCTAATAAGTTGCAATTTAGGCATATTGAATGTTAAAATGCGTTTCAAATCTAAAGTTAAGTGGATATCATTACTCATTTTACTCAAAGTAATTTAATAAATTTCACAATTTAAAAGTTAAGTTTAGAAGCATCGTATCGGTACCGATACTGGCCTTTAAAGGGATACTCCACCCCAAAATAAAAATAAAAAAAATTGTCATTGATCACTTACCCCCATGTCGTTCCAAACCCGTAAAAGCTTTGTTCGTCTTCGGAACACGATTTAAGATATTTTGGATGAAAACCGGGAGGCTTGTGACTGTCCCATAGACTGCCAAATAAATAACAGTGTCAAGGTCCAGGAAAGTATGAAAAGCATCGTCAGAATAGTCCATCTGCCATCAGTGATTCAACTGTAACGTTATGAAGTGACGAGAATACTTTTTGTACACGAAGAAAACAAAAATAATGACTTTATTCAACAATTCCTCTCCTCTGAGTCTATCTAAATCAGCGTAGCAACATTTTGGCAAATCTGAGCAGTACGCAGACAGCTAACACTCTTCTGTATCAGCCGCGCTGCGCCGATGCACTGTTTTCTTTCAGACCAAAGCGTAAATACACGTAAAAACATTTATCCTTGTGGAATGGCTGATACAGAAGAGCGTACGTCGCCTGCGTACAGCTCAGATTCGCCCACATGTTGCTACGCTGATTTAGAGAGACACAGAGGAATTGTTGAATAAAGTCATTATTTTTGTTTTCTTCGTGTACAAAAAGTATTGTTGTCGTTTCATAATGTTACGGTTGAACCACATACGAACAAATCTACTACTCTGATGATGCTTTTCATACTTGTCTGGACCTTGACACTGTTATTCATTTGGCAGTCTATGGGACTATGGGAAAATATCTTAAATTGTGTTCCGAATACGAACGAAGCTTTTACATTAATCAAACCACATATTAATCAGTAATTAATGACAACATTTTCATTCTGGGGTGGAGTATCCCTTTAAAAGTATGGGTATCGTATCGAAAACAAAATAAGTGGTATCGCTCATCCCTAGTGTTTATTCAGTAACGGTCTTCCGTAAAACGCGCCGCGGACCGTTGGTCTGTCGCATAGCAACGGCCTTTTAAATCCAGAGCCGTTGAAAGATTTAAATTTTGTAAGAGGTACTGTATGAATTTGCTCGATAAAGTAACGTCATAATTAAAATAATACAGTTTTTTCATTTTTATACAAATAACAAGATAATTTAAACTGTTATTAAATAGTGACCGGACAGCACATCTCTCACCTCGGAGTCGAGCTTCTGTTTTTTGGCCACCATCCCGGTCTTGAGCGCCAGTCTCGCGCCTCCTCTCCGCTTGCCCACCTGAGTCAAACAGGAACAGACTGACAGCGTTACACGGGCTTCAGGAAGCGGCAGGGACCCGAACAGAGCCCGAATCTCTCTCTCTGTCTGTGTCTGTGTGTGTGTGTGTGTGTGTGTGTGTGTGTGTGTGTGTGTGTGTTACGCTACAGTAAAGCGCGTCCACTGCCGTTCTTACAAAGCTGCTCACGCCAAGCGGCTTCTGGTCCTGAGGCGCTTGACCTGCCGCAGCTGAGCTCTTCGTCTTCTCCTCCTCCTCCTCGGTCTCTCTCTTCCTCCTCTCCTCCTCCTCCATCTTCTTCTTGAACAGCTCCATGAAGCTGCCGTCGTTGGCGAAGGCGTTGGCCGCTTTGGGCGCCCCGTGAGCCGGGCTGCTGCCGCCGGACTCCCCGCTGCTGCTGCTGCTGCTGGAGGACTGGTGATGGTGAGGATGTCTGTCTGATTTATGTTGCTTTTTCTCCATCGTTTTACTGCTTGGTCAAATAATAAATAAAGACTCGTATTTTAAACGTAACAAAGGTGAAAACGAAAGAAGGATGCGTTGGTTTGTCTTGTTATGGGATCATAAAGTGTCGCGACGAGACTGAAACACCGTCAACGGCGAGCGCGATTACCGAGCCGCGGGTCCGCGTGTGGTTATAATCGCAGATCGGTCGGATCGTGGGAGGAATCGGCAGGGTTTCGGGGTCTTATCCCGGTGTTTTTCGCACAGGTTTGTTGTATTTCAGCGTCGCTCCGCCATACTGCACTTCATCTGCGGCCAGCGGTCAAGAGCTCTGAGTGGCGCGCCGCCGCCGCCTGCAGGCCGGAGGAAGAACAGCAGCGACTGAACAAAACACCTAAAATAAACAATACAGGAATTATTTGTTTATTTGAATGCATTTGACAAGAAAATACAGTTTTAGTCTTTCTGCTTCAAAATTTCATGTTGAATTCAATGTGCTACTTGCCGTTCCTTTGTAATTACTTGCGATTAGCAATTTCTGAGTAAAGATTTATACAACCATTTTTATTTTCAGTTTTATTATCCATGAAAACATAATTTAGCATGTGTAATAATTACCACAGCAAAAGTAGTCAAAAAAAAAAATCTTTACTAGATTAATAGATTCGTTTAGGGAAACATATAAATGACAAATGATTAAATTAACTCATGTAACTAAACTTGATTTTAAAAATAAAATTTAATAGATTAAAATAAAATGGTTTAATACATATAACAGTGCAATATATACACAAATGATTGAATTAGCTTAAACTAACTGGTCTTGCGAAATTTGATGTAAAATAAATAAATGTAATAAAACATCTAATAGTACTATTTTACACGTATAATTACCTTTTTTATATATAATATTAATCTTTTATAAGTTAGCTGTCTTTTAAATGTTAGAATTGGCATCTGAAATATTAAAACCCCGGATCCCCTTTCCATAAAGTATGTATCTATTTCATTTCTCACCTTTTAAAAGTGTTCTGGAAAGTATGATTATCTTTCAATATTATCTTTAAGGGAATAATGGATTCATATACTACAAATCTAACAATAAAACTACTTCAATTGTCAATGCCCGTATTCATTTGACTGATTTCAAGTACTGATTTGTGCAATATGTTTAATAATAAAACCACATTTCTCATTTTCACCGCAGAGGCTTTTCTCTACAGCAGAGACACAAACCCAGCTCTGATCACTTTTGTACCAATAATCTCTTTTATTGTAGTGCAAAGAGAAGAACAGTGAGAGTAAAGTGAATTATTTCAGTACCGACCCCATCAGTCCAGACTGAACACCGTGAGGAAAACACACGAACGCAACTCACGAACATCAGCACTGGGACAAAACACAGAGTGAAGAACAGACGAACGAACCTCAGCGTCTGGACTGAACGCAGTGTTCACAGTCAGTAGTGTTTGCACAATCAATAAATACCAGCGGCAGACTTTGGTGACATTACATAAAAAAAATAATAATTAAAATACAGTCAAGCAGCAGCCGGTGGAAGCTCCTCCTGCTCCAGCGGTTCATCCATGATTAGTGTCGTTTAAAACAGCAGCTCTCGTTTACTCCGATTTGGAAAAATCATTAAAAAATGCACTTGATTTGTTCGTGGCATTAAAGGCTTCCCAGCATCCAGTGCTTGGGTTCTGTACAGCAGACGCACTGATGAGATGATTGACAGCTGATGGCTGAAGGCACAGAGTGTGTAAAGTGCGTTCACATGCACCGTAACCCTGATGAACACCCAAATCTATCGCATAGCATTAAAAAACAAAAACACATCTTTAAAAGAATCAAAGGTTGATCGACTTCATTAAACGCAAAAGTTTTCATGCCACTCTGGCGCTGACTGACACTAAAACTCAACTACATACTGACGTTTGGATCAACTAAAAACAACACACAAACTGCATCCTCTCTCCGTTCTCAGCAGGACGATCGCAGACAGACAGAAAGTGCTGAAAGAGAAGTGCAGCGTCTGGGTTTATCTGGGCTGCAGGCGGGACAGGCCTCTGCGGGCTTGTGTCCACTGTCTCTGCTGGGCCAGGAAGGACTGAGCCGGACCTGATCCCGATCCGGATTTCTCTCCGGCGACCTTCTGCTGAAGAGCCATTCCCTGAGAGACAAGCAGAGTGAGGTACAGAGATGCGTTCAGTACTCAACTCTAGTATCTGCTGCTGCTGTCACAGACAATCATCTCAACTCAGCCCTCAGTTTCTAGAAATGAATGGAAATTTGATATAAAACACTAACAATCTATAACTATATTAGCCTTCATAATTATTATTATTATTATTATTATTATTATTATTTAAATATTTGGCATTTTTAGAGCCCTGTGAAATTCATTTAATTTTTCCCCCAATCTCTGTTTTTTGTTTATATTGTTTTTTCCATTTAAATTTTTTGGATTCCATGTTAATGGTTGAATTTAATTTTAGCAATAAAAATTAAACAAAACATATACAATTTAATTACAATATAAATGTTTAAGAAACAATTTTTTAGAGCCCTGCAGAATGTGTTTTATTTTTTCCCAAATTCTTTTTTTATTTTTTTTCTCGGTATTCCATTTTAATTTTAATGGTGAAATTAAATTTTAGTAACCAAAAAAAAAAAACATCTTAACACATTAAAATTTAACAAACATTACATTTTTAGGGTCCTATGAAATTGATTTTATTTTCCCCAAATTCTGTGTTTTTAATTTTAATTTTCCTGGATTCTGTTTTAATGGTTAATAATTAAAAAGCATGTCTAATCAATTTAATTTATAAAAGCTTAAAAATGTATAATTTACTTACATATTTTTTTTTAACAATAATAGCACCCTTTTTGTTCAATTCTGTTTTAAAACAAATTATAATTCTGTTTAATAACTGTTTAAATTTTTCTGGATTTATTATTTAATAGAAATATTATCAAAAATTGTGTTAAATTAAGAAAAAAAGTAATCTTTTAAAATGTAATCAAATTAAAATGTAAAAATGTATTATATTTTTATGGCTGGCAAACAAAGTACTGTACAACAGAGGTTTACTGTTAAAATGAACACATCAAAAGAAAAATTGTCCTTCATTAAAGGTTTTATTTTATTATTATTATTAATTTATTATTTTACCCAACTACATCACACTGCTATTTCAGCTTTGAAACCCTCTGGTGTGAATGACTTCCACTGTGTGCATTTACTGTAAACATGTTTAGTGTTCATATACACACACGGATGGATAAATAACGGTCTGCAGCATTTGACAGCATGTTGTTCAGACCGATCTGACATGTTCCTGTGCTTTCCTCACCATGTTGTACCAGGCTGAGATGATGAGCTTCTCCTCCTGGTCGTGTCTGGAGCGCGTCCTCTCGAAATCATGCTGAAAACACACAGAGACGAGCACAAGATCATCATTACCACGGTCACAGACCAACACCAGTCTCTGTGTGTGTGTGTGTTTCTGACCTCCAGATGCTGTATCTTTCTGTCTTTCTCCGTCAGCTGGTTCTTCAGCACCTGAACTTCAGCAGGAACCGCGTTAGACTTCTGCTTCGGGTCCAGAGTCTTTATGACCTGAAACACACACGTCTGAGGTTCATGGAAACACGTGCAGGACAGTTCTATCACTGTATATCTATCTGCAGTCAGTACTGACGGTGCGAGCTTTCTCCACGTATCTCTTGTATCTCTCCTCCATTCGTCTCATGTCTTCATCTTTCTTCTTCAGGATCTCCTGCAGCTCGTCGATCTTCTTCGCCACTGACACACACACACACACACACACACACACACACACACACACACACACACACACACACACACACACGCAGTGTCTATCACTCAGTAATGTGACAGCAGCTCAGATATTTCCACAAGACTAGTTTTCACTGTAATAAGCAGCTGTGTAACATGACAGAAACACGGTTTACTCATCACAAATCACTGTTTTTTGTCATACTGTAATGAACTGATGCAAAGCATCAAAAACACTTCAGTCTGTTCAGACTCTCCTGAATCAGATTCATTTGAACAAATCAGTTTGTTCAGATGAATCGTTCAATGAACAGGTTCAATTCAAAAGCACTCCCAAAAGTCCCTGCACTGCATTTTTGTCTTTGTATTGAAATAAATATTTGCATATTTTTTTTGCTTGAAATGATTTCATGATATTTCTAAACGTTAATGTACAATTTTTTTAAATTATGATGTATTATTTTCTGGTCACTTTTATAAGTGAATGAGCAGGCAATAATAATATTTGTATTAGATGTGAATAAATAGTGTAGTTCTTGTTAACCCAAAAATAAAGGTAAAATAAAATATAAAAAAAAAAAATGTTATATTTTAAAAAAATAATATATATTTATAAAAAAAAAAAAAAAAAAAAAAAAAAAAAAAACTTTAAAAAAAAAAAAAAAAAAAAAAAAAAAAAAAAAAAATCACAAGACAAAAAAAAAAATCAGTCAATTACCAAGCTAACAATTCAAATTTGTTAAGTTTTTAAAAGACCAAAATGCCTATTATTAGCATATATTACTGAAATTAAAAAAGATAAAAATATTAAAAACCACACAGAAATGTAATAAAAATGACAAAAACGCATAAAATGACAAACTATGATAAAATTGGAAACTGAAAATAATTACATTATAACAAAATAAAAAAATAAGCATAAGTCAGTTACCAAGGCAACATTTATAATTTTCCTAAATTTTTAAGAACTAAAATTACTAAAACTAAAATTGAAAATAAAAGCTAAACAGAAATATAAAAACTAATAAAAATGACAAAAGCACAAAAAATTACTAAAACTACTAAATTACTCAAATATTTTTATAATATATAAAATATATATAAAATATAAAAATAAATAACTGTGCTTGTTTTATTTCAGTCAGTTTCCAAGGCAACATTTAAAATTTTGAAATTTAAGCACTCAAAAAAAAAAAAGTCAAAAGCACATAAAATGACTAAATCTATGATACTGAACACAGAAAATATGATTAAAAAGCTCCATGAAGTCTATAACAGAGCATAAACAATATTTAAATAACATTTCATATTGCATATACATGTGTGTGTGCAAAATCTTTTTTCATAAATTGTATTAATTGCAGTAATTTTTGATACTTCTACTGATGAGTAACGGATGAGTTTTATGAACCAGCTTCAGAGTAGTTTGGTGTTTGTCTATGAGCTATGACCTTTGACCTGCTGCTGGTCGTGTGTGTGTGTGTGTACTCACTGTTACTGTCCTCATGCGGCTCTAGATCATCAATCACCTCTCGTTTCTTCTGCAGGTCAGAATGAGCCTCATGGAGCTTCTCTCTGAGCAAAACACACACAGCATTAACACAACGTGATGAAACGCTGGTTCAGAGGACAGACGACAGAGAGACACTCACAGATGCTCCTCCAGCTTCTTCTTCAACAGCGACGACTGTCGGGGAAGAAACAGAGCAGTGACACACAGACCGATCACACATTGTGTTCACCACACACCCTCAGTCTTCACATCACATTAACAATCAGTGTCCAATCAGAAAGCAGACGGCCGGTGGGCGGTACTTACAATGACCTGAGGCCGCAGATGATTGGTCGATTAGGAGAGGTGGGCGGATGAAAACAGACGAGCAGGCGTTAATTTCAGCACCGCAAACAAAACAATTACAGATTTCACACAATCAACCAGACAGAGAGAGACTCTTTACAAGATACTGTATGGACTGACATCAGGATCACATGATCAGGTGAGTCATTAATTAAATCAATCGATCACAAACAGATGGAAATCATTCAGTCACTGCTGTCTGAGGAGACACGCCATTCACTACACATTTAACACCCATTTCATGAGGATTTGACTGGATTTATGTCTTCGGTGAGCAGGTTTTATCTGATTAACTGTATGAACCTCACAAAAACAGCACAAATTTCACTCCAAAGTAAAAAGAAAAATAATTATATCAATTTAAAAAAAAAGGAAAAAATTGAAAACTAAAAGTAAAATTTTTTTTTGAGAATGTTCTATATCAGGGGTGCCCAACCCTGCTCCTGGCGATCGACTGTCCTGCAAAGTTCAGCTCCAACCCTAATCAAACACACCTGAAGCAACTAATTAAGGTCTTCAGGCTCACTCAAAAATTAAAGGCAGGTGAGTTTGATTAGGGCTGAAGCTAAACAATGCAGGACAGTCGATCGCCAGGAGCATCCTCCTCCGCTCCAGTTCTATATGATAATAAATCTCAAAAAAATTGTTTGATTTTTTAAAAATAATTTACAAAAAAAATTAAATTATTTTATTTCAATCAGTTACTAAGGCAACATTTACCATTTTCATTATTTACTAAAAATAAATTAAAGCCAAATAGAAATATTAAAACAAATAAAAATATTAAAGCACATAAAAGTACTAACTCTATGATAAAATTAAAAAACTATATAAAAAATAAAAACGTCTTTGTTTAGCATGTTCTATGTGCATGATACAAAAACAGCACAAATTTCACTCCAAAATGAAAAATATATAAATTCTAAAAATAAAAACTGAATTATTGAAGTTATTAAAAAGGCAAAAAAAAACAAAACAAAAGAATATAAGCTTAAATTTCAATGACGTATAAATATTTCACAAACAATATATATTTCTATTAATTATTTTAATTATTTTTTAAAAATATAATATATAAATTGTTAATTATACACATTTTTTAACAGGACTTCCATTTGGATTTGAGTGGATGATTTTGGTAAATATTTAGTTCTAAATAAAATCATTTATGTGGTGTATCAAGTTATTATATTTTAAAGAAAAATTATGAAGAATTATAATTTCATAGAATAGCATCATTCATGAATCATT
Organism: Cyprinus carpio; assembly: GCF_018340385.1. NCBI lineage: Eukaryota > Metazoa > Chordata > Actinopteri > Cypriniformes > Cyprinidae > Cyprinus > Cyprinus carpio. Next base: position 5,786,517 of record NC_056574.1, on the reverse strand, counting down.
CACAATAAGAGCAGAAACATAAAGGAGTGGATTCTGAGGCAGATCATCCGTCAGACAGCAGCAGTGTGTTTGAGGACTGAACCCAGTGATTCTAGCTCAGACACAATCATGACGTGAGGAATCAGTTTTCAGTGAATGTGTGTTCAGTGATTCAGGTGTGTGTGTGTGTGTGTGTGAGAGAGTTACTGACGCCCTCGGTCTTGCTGTCCTGCTCCTGTAAAGCTCTCTGCAGCTCCTCCACCTGAGAACTCAGCTCTGATATCTGCTGCTGACTCAACCTGACACACACACAGACAGACAGAATGTCACGCTCCATACACCGATGTATCTGACACACACACACACACACACACCGGTTCTGGGTCTCGAGTGTGTTCTGGCAGCGCTGCGACTCCTCCAGCAGCGTCTGGAGCTCCTCCAGTCTGTGTCTGTACGACTCCTCCTGAACACACAGCATCTTATTCTCCTGCTGCAGACGCACAACCGTATCCCTGACACACACACACACACACACACACACACAGAGAAAACACATTCATATACATGATATCTTTCATATGCACTTATCTTACATACAAATAAGCACCAAATGAATGATTTCTGAAGACTGGAGTAATGATGCTGAAAATACAGCTTTGATCGCACGAATAAATTACATTTAATAATATATTCACATAGAGAACAGCTATTTTAAATTGTAATAATATTTCACAATATTCGTGTTTTTACTGATAAATGCAGCCTTGGTGAGCAGAAGAGACTTCTTTAGAAAGCATTAGAAATCTTATTTATTCCAGTCTTTTGTCCACTAGTGTGTGTGATTAGTATTACTCTTACACTGCTCAAATGTTGAACTAGTAAAGTCCAGACACACTACAAGCTACTACTATAAACAATTACTACCCATATTCATGTAAGGGTCAGTCTTTTAAATTTTGGGTAATTTATAAACTTCATTACATAATTCATAAATCAGAGCAGTATTTACCTGATTTACACAAAATCTCGATCATATATAAAATTACATTTATTTTTCATATATAAAATAATCAATTTAATCACCTTTATTTATCGATACTCATAAAAACCAAGTTGCTTCTGGGAACACCAAGTCTAACAAATTAGTAAATATAGTAAAATAATTAGTAAATCATGTAAATTAGTGAACGATCAGGTACTGTCAAGTTAGTAGCATCATTATTTGTACTGTTTTAACCCTGGCTAGTGCTCACCTGAGCTCTGTTGGCATGATTTCTGCCGCCAGGCTGCCCACGGCTCCTGAATCAGCACTCAGAGAATCTGCAAACACACAGGGAGAGAGCTGATTGGACGGCAGTGTGAGAGAGGGCGGGGCTTGTGTTTCTGTCTGTATATGCAGTGTGTGTGTGTGACCTGTTAAGCACTGCTGCTGGACCTGAGCACATCTCAGCTCTTCAGTCGTCTCTCTCAGCGTGTCGCGCTCACTTATCAGCTTCTGCAGCACACACACACACGGAGTCATTCACGATCACAGAGTTCATCAGGTCTGATGTGAGGGATCAGTGTCGTACCTCTCTCTCCTTCAGAAGAGTCTCATATTTGTCGCTGAGGTTCTTGTACTCAAACTGCCATTTCTCTGCTTTCATGGCCTCTGCCGAGTGTTTGGCGCTCATCTCATGAGCCTGAGGATAAACTGTCTTTGATGAGCTGTTTGCATTTGTGGCATTTAATGCATTTGCAGCAGACAGATACAAATGGTGTTGTAAATGCATGTTAGAGTGAATCTCACAAAAAACAAAATAATATATAAAAAAATAAAAAAAATTACATTTTTAAAAATTCAATTTATAATAGAAATTGAAACAAAATAAATTAAAATCAAAATAATATATTATAAATACGGCAACACTTAAATGTAGGGACCGATTCTCACTATTAACTAGTTGCTTATAACATATGTTAATAATAAGCATGCCTATTATTAACATATTTGCTGTTTATGAGTACTTAGAAAACATTTATTCTGCATGAGCATATTCTACATCCCTAACCCTACCAAATGCCTAAACTTAACTACATTACTAACGATTAATAAGCAGCTAATTAGAAGTTTATTGAGGCAAAATCATAGTTAATGCTTTGATAATAGCAAGAACTGGAACTTAAAATAAAGTGTGACCATAAATACTATATGTATAAATACTTATATATTATATATATATATATATTATATATATATATATATATATATATATATATATATATATATATATATATATATATATATATATATATATTATATATATATATATATATAGAGACACACACACACACACACAAACACTTATTATAAATTTTATAAATATATTGTATGCAGTTATATATATAAAAATGTATAAAAACTAGAATTAAACTACAAAATTAATAAAAACTATATAGGCATATTTAAATTACTAATACTTCTACTAATAACAGACAAAACAACAAAACTACTAAAAAAAATCAAACTAATAAATATAGTATCTTGGAACTGAAATAGCACAGGGATACGTTGTAAGTCTAACAAATTGGTATGTTTTTAAGTATAGTAAATAAAAAAAAAAACTTTAATTCAAAAATTTTATTTTGGCAAAAAAAACAAAATCATGTTCTTTGTGACTTTTTTGGTAATGAGTAAAAAAAAAAAATAAAAAAAATAAATAAAAATAAAATTGTAAAAAGAATAAATGATTAAAACAGCGATTTGAACAACAATTTGTGGCATCTTGATTTTCTGGACTGATAAACAGCTCTTCTAACTGATAAACTCCTTAACTGGCGTTCAGAGCCTGTTCACTGGATCAGTGGAAGCAGTGTTTGCTCACCTGTCTCTTGTAGGTGTCGAGCTGCGAGCGGATGGCGTTGGCTCTGCGCAGCTCCTCCTCCAGCTCACAGGTGCGCTGCATGTAGACGTGGTTCCTCTCCTCCAGCAGACGCACCTGTCGGCGCAGGTCGCCCAGATCCTCCAGCTTACGCTTGTACGTCTCCACCATGGCCTCCAGTCGACTCACGCGGTCAGACGAGTGCCTGAGACACGGGAAACAATGAGTGATGAACACAGAACGACTGTGAAACAGCAGGATGGCAGCCGTCTGTGTGGATGCAGACAGCGGACCTGAGGATGTCCATCTCGTCTTTGAGGGACTGGGCCTCCTGAGCGAGGCTGGTGAGCTCCTCATTCCTCAGCTGAAGATCCGTCACCTCTCGCTCCAGAACATCAGCTCGCACACGCAGGTCGTCTCGACTGCTCTCCAGCCTGAAACACATCGATCAGGCTGTGAGAGCTGCTCAAAATCATACTCTAATCAGTTTGGCAAATAATGCAGTTTAAGCATTGTATGTGCTTATATGATATCAAGATGATTTCATGGCAGGATCTGAAAGTGGACTGAGATCCAAGAGAAAAAAGGAGTCATTTCTATTTGAAAATAAAATGTATAACATACTGAATATATATTTACAATATAGAAATGACATGAATATCATAATATTATTAATATAATGTTATATAAATATGATACTACAATATAATTATTTATATTATTTCAATTATAAATATAATATTGTTTTTGTGTGACTGTATATGGCCACAAATCATTTCAGTAATATATATCTATTTTTTTAATTACAACTATCTTCATTTATAATGTTATACAGAAATATCATATAAACATTATTATTATACATAAATATTATACAACAAAATTACAATTAACTTAATAATAAAATATAGAAATATCATCATATGATATTAATACAAATTACATAAATAGTGCTATAATATTATAATGATATTAATAATATTATATAAAAAAAAAAATTTATTTCTATGACTGGATATAGGCAGAATTAACGATTAAAAATATATATATATATATATATATATATATATATAATATTATATATATATATATATATATATATATAAAAAACACAGAAATAATAATTTTGTATTTACGTGAATTGCTAGCCAGAAGCCATACAAGTAATCAATTATGACTAATAATGATTTATTTCATTTATATAATATAGAAATTATATTAAATAATATTATTGATGATGATAATGATAATAATTATAATACAATTATTATTATAATTTATATAAGATTATAAAACATTACATTTATATCAGTTACAGTTTAATTAATGTATATTTTAATATGAAAATGTAATTCTTGTACACTTCTAACTGTATAAACCCGAGCATTCAAGTCTGAGTTCAGCTCTACAGAAGAGCAGCCTAGACACTGGTCCCCGTGGTGGAGCTGCGCGAGGGGCCTCACACCTGTCGTTCTCCTCCTGCAGCTGCTCCATCTGACTCTGCAGCAGCAGCAGCTTCTTGTTGGTGATGGTGGAGGACACGTCGGGCGGCTCGCACTGATTGAGACGCTCCCGCAGAGACTGAAGCTCCACCTGCAGCGAGGACTTCTCCTCCATCAGAACGGACACCTGAATCACACACAAACATCTCACTTATTACCCAAGCCATCCTTCCCGGAGTCCTCATCACTCGGTTTAAGGGTCACCTGCTGCTGGAGCTCCCGCCAGTCTCTATCGTCCGTCTCTTCACTCAGAAAATAATACTTCCTGGACTGTGGAACAACAGGACGAGTAAAACGTGAGATATATAATGAATCAAACCCGAGCTGTCTGATCCTAAACTTCACACGCGCTCACCTGACTGTCGAAATCCCCGTACGGCTCTGGAGTCCCTGCCTCCACGGGCTCTTTAGTGAGCAGCTGAGACACAAACACAGTAAGGCCTCCATTAGATCATCACATGATTATCTGCTGCTCTTTATAGATCTACACGCAGCCTTCTGGGAGAACAGAACCAGTTTGTTTTTCACACAGATCAACGGAGAGACTGTCCTCCTCATCATTTGAATGTGGAAAAGCAGCCCGAGGGAGGAAGTTACAGACAATACATTTGAATAAACCCCAAATGTGACGCCCACTACAAGTATTTCACATTCACTTCCTCCACAGGGACTCAAGACAACGAATTACAAGATAAATCTGTTCTAATGAAGCATTCTCTCTCAATCTTTCTGCATTATCAGAACAAATGACTATTTCACTTTTCTCTGTTTGCCATTTGGAGACCAGCTGCAGATAAATGGAGCATAAAAACACTAATGCATGTGCAAATCAAAAGTCCCAGCATACTAAAGCAATAGACATTTCAAAATAAGAGTCCTGTGTATTTAGGGCTTGTTTATAATTAAAAGTCCAGCATCATGCATTAAGTTTTTTCCCCTGGTTATTATTGGTACTTTGGTTGAAAAATAAACTGTATCTGGCATTTCTAAACTATAAAAAATATACAGAAATATATTATGAAATAGAGTTTGAAGTATAAATATGTATAAACCTAGTGTACTCTTTGTATTCTGATAAATTAAAACCATTTTGCTAGTTAATGTCTTCTTGTATCCCTCCCTTCATTAATATATATGGTCAATTTTCATTGCGCCTCGTTAAGTGTTTTTAGCGCACTCCTAATTTCTCAGCACAGAAGCACGTGTGCTCTTTGGGAGGTGTGCTGTGTACCTCTTGTATAGCCGTCATCACAACATGCTGCACTGATTCCTCCAGCGTCATGATCTGCTGAATGTGCTCTGTGAAACAGAGAAGACTGCTTCTTAATTAACAAAACAAATAGCTATTTTACACATTCAATCTGAAAAACATACACTTAATGAAGTCTTTTTTTTTTTTTTTTTTACATTGAACCAGGAAATAGTAATAAACTACTAAGGCTCAGTATACAAATAATACAAAATTAAAATTATAAAAATCCTTAATTATATTTAATTTATTAAAATTAAATATTTAAATAAAAAAAATATTTACACACTGTATATTGTACGATATTCTATAAATTAATATTAGTTTTAATATTATATTTAATTGTTTCATACAAGTATATATATATATATATATATATAAAAATTTTTATTTTTTTTATGGAAGCCCGTTTCCTCCACTGAATAAAAAATTAAAAAGGTTATTGCGACTTTTTATCTGAGAATTCTGACTTTATAACTCGCAATTGAAAATTACATTAAAAAAAAATAGAAAATTAAAAAAAACTGAATTGTGAAAAAAAAAGTCGTTACCTTGTACAATTACCTTGTTTTATTTAGTGGCAGAAACGGGCTTTCATATATATATATATATACTGAGTTAAATATAACGATATATTTTTGTTATTCTAAGTCCAATTTTTATATACACCTCAGCTCAGTTTGTGTTCTCTTTTCTAGTCTCTCTATCAGGCCGTTACACAGTGCGGTCACATGACTGATCATGTGACTCAGGGCTCATAACCTCTCCTGTACCTTGTTTGTGGTCACAGCTGACGGAGCCCAGAACCAGCTGCAGCAGACGACCCAGTTCAGTCCCGTCCCCCATCTCACCGATCAGACACACGTCAGGCACGTGCTCATCAGACACCTGCTGACCCAACACCTGACACACACACACACACGTGCTGCTAGACAATAACTGTGTCTTTAATAGGTGCTTTTATTAAGCATTTAGTAGTTTTATTAATAAAGTATCACACACACTTTATTAGCGGTTGAATTAAACACAATGTGAAGAGTTCAAATAGAGCAACAGATAATGTATACGTACACACACAAATGTTCATATTATTATCAATATTCAGAAATGTGTACAATGGGTCTGTGTTACTTTAGCATCACCGATATACTGCTAAAGTTTTTGTTAATATTTTGAATTAGATTTTATTTTTATATTTCCTAGTCTCACTTGTGTTTTAAAATATAAATCTATCTATATAATATATACAGCATTTTTCATTTGCATTTTATTCCTTTATATGGTTTTATGTTGCTGATTTTTAAATTTAGTTTCTGTTATTTTAGTATCAGATGTACTACTAGTTTTAATATAGATTGAATTTTTTTTTTTTCCATTTTCACTTTCATTTGTTGTGCATTTTCTATTAGTGATCCCTATTAGTTTTTAATGTCTATATAGCATTAATTTTTTTCATTCATTTAACAAAAATGAGAAATGTTGCCTTGGCATTGTTTTATTAATGTATGTATTTTTATGTAGTTTATTAGTTATTGTAGTGTTAAAAATTAAAATAGCCAAAAATGAGAAATAATATATATAAAATAAAAGTATATATTTTCATATTTTATTTTAGTTAAATTTATACCTTTACACACCCATAAATATTAAATTACACGTTTGTTCCCCTCTGCATCCCCTTTATGGGAAGCTCTGGGTCATAGGTACAAAGGAAAGCAGCTTAAATGGACTTTGGTCACACAAAAACATAACTTACATCATGATAATACTCCATCATGCTCTGCAGGATCTTCTTGAGGTTGCTGACCTGTCAGAGCACATACGTGTTCACATCCAGTATACTGTACAGAAGACATCTTTACTAGAGAGAAAACTACAGTAAAGTACCTTCAGCCTCCAGTTTGTGCCGCCATCCTCTTTTATCCTGCTGAGCCACGTCTCGTTAAACCAGGACGAATCTCTGAAGGAAGCAGACAGAACAGAAACGCTCTTAAATCACAAAGCCAGCACAGTTTTAACACGCATCACGAAGGAAGATGTTTGTTAGTGGTCACGAGGGCTAGAGAATGATAACTATTCACTATCAGCTGTCATATCTGATAACGTCTGATGTGCACACGCATGTGTGTCAGTGGTTTGACGGTGTTTCAGACATGCGTCGCATCCGTCAGCTTTCACATGGACAGCTGACGTTCCTTCATAACATTTGCAGGAAGTCACACCCACATTTTGTTGAGCACGTGTGCGATGGCCACGCCGCTGGTCAGCTCCTGTTTGCTCGCACACGACGGCACCTGAAACGTCTGCAGCTGAAACACAAGGACAGAGAAGCAGTCAAATACAGACGTGAAGTGTGTATGTTATGTTGTTTACTTGTGTTTAAACATATTTCTTTATATTGGCTTTTGATCAGGGATGAGTGCTAGTGTCGTATTCCGTCTTGTATGGTGTGTACTGATGTTTTTCATGGATATTAAGATTTAATTATTTTTTTATTATTATTATTGATTTCGTTGTACAAAAAAAAACAAATAAATAAAATTAATAAAATACAATAAAATAAAGACAAATATATTAAAATAAATGATAAACATTTATTAAAATAAATTCATTAAAATAAAAAAATTAAAATAAATGATAAACATTTATTAAAATAAATTAATTAAAATAAAAAAATTAAAATAAATGATAAACATTTATTAAAATTCATTAAAATAAAAAATAAATAAATGATAAACATTTATTAAAATAAATTCATTAAAATACAAAACATTAAAATAAATGTTAAACATGTATTAAAATAAATTAATTAAGCAATAAAATGGATTAAAGTTCATAGCTACTTTGATATATTAAGACAGTGTAGCTCAAAGTAAAAGCTGTATACTGAGTAACTGTCAGAGAAAAACAGAATATTTATTTATTCTACAACACTAAGTTTACTGCGGTCAGTAAAGTCATGGTTCGCTCCTCACCTGTGAGGGATATTTTTATTTTATTTGAGAAGGGTATATCGATTTAATCGCAGGTTAAGTTGTTTTGAACTCTTAAAATCAGTCTGAAATCATTCCAGGACCTTCGGTCAGTCACACGATGAGCTGTGTAGAGCACTAATAAAGTCTCCTGAATGATACACGAGCGTATAATCCACAGAGAACGGCGATTCGTTCAGTAAAAGTCATGAAGTCGGTCAAACGCGATCAGGATACACCTGCTGCTAACAGGCTAGCGCGCTAGCAAACAAACAAACAAACTATCATTCTCGCTGAACACAGGCGGACACGCTCTGATATCACTGTCAGCGAGAGGCACGGCTGTATTTCTTACCCAGATGAATAAAGAATCGCTCAGTCGATGTTTATTGAGGCTCATGGTGGCTCGTGCTGCTACACACGCTAGCTGCGCTGCTGACTGGACGCGTCACTGACGCGCATATCTGCGCCGACAGAACTCTAGTAGCCGCGGTCGCCATAGCAACACGACGACGCGCGCGCTTAATATTTGTAAATTATTCATTTAAACCGTATTTAAATATTTAATTTAACAATAAAAAAATTAAAGGGGTGGTTTACACAGAAATTAAAACTCATTTACTCATTACCCTCAAGTTTATTTCTTGTGTTGACCACAGGTCAGAATTGCTATTTTTATTCAGTGGCGGACCATACATTGACTTCCAGTGTTTTTTCCCATACTATGGAAGTCAATGGGGAGCAGCAACTGTTTGGTTACTCATACTTAGCCAATTTATTCTTCTATCACGATTACATTTCCATCATTTTACATTTTGAAGTAATTTATTTAATAAGGTCTATATCCACCTGTTTTTAAATGTAGAGAATTTATTAAAATGTCAAAATTGTAACAATGTACACTTATTGTTTTTGAAAGTAAAATAAAAAATAAAAATAAATCTCTGTGACGCAGATGTGTTGTGTGACCACTAGAAGGCACCAGCCAATACCTAAAGTGAACAAATTTAGTGTTAAGTTTTATTATAATTATTATTATTAAACACGTTCAAGTGAAAAAACATAACCCAAGGAATAAAGCCAGAGGTTCAAGGATGCCCAAACAATACATATTAAAATTCAGAAGAGAGAAAGAGTAATAAAAATGCATAATAATAACAAAATGACACCAGCAAAAACAATTATATTAAAAATAAATACATTTATAAATAAATAAATGAAAAAAGCAGATCACATAAACAATAAACATAACAATCTTTCCTACAAAACATAAAAATTAAACATAAAAATGATACAAAAACACCAGAAAGTGAACATACATTTAAAGTTTGTTACAGGAGGTAGACAAGGATGTAATATCTTCTTTAAAGTGATAAAAATGGGGGGTAACTTTCATAAGCTTGCATCTGTGGATAAGATATTTTGCAAACAAAATGATTAGGTTGCAAAGAAAGTAAACATTTTAATATTTCTTCTCAAAAACAAAACATCTTTAAAGCAAAGCTTAAAGTCATCATGTATGAAGTTTACAGTGAACTGGCAAATGTCTTGCCAAGCTTTTCTTGTATGAACACGACGCCAGAGAATATGTTTCTGGTTGTGAGTCGCAGAAAGTACAGCTGGTCTTCAGCCTGACCTGAAAAAGTGGCCAAAACCTGTCTAAAGCCTGCCTGCTGACCAGATATCTCTGGATTTCTGTCAGCAGGGAAAGTACAAAACAAATCAGCATTATAATGGTGGAATTATCAAAGGCGTCTAAACTGCAAGAAAACAGTGGGGATAAATAATCATTCATAATTGTCTGACACAAATGTGTTTTTAGAACATTTTCATATATTTTTAGAATATTTACTTTGCAGATTGATCCCATATATATATATATATATATATATATATATATATATATATATATATATATATATATATATATATGTAAACAAACAAAAAAGAAACTAGAAAAAAAGAAAAAAAAAAGAAACTTGACACTAAAACACATAACAAAAGTACTGGAAAGTGTGTTTATGGTGGCTAAGTGTTGACATGACACTCCTCACGTAGACCTGTGTTTATATTACTTCACAGGACTAGCACACTTTCTGTTTCTGACACATATACACGCACACACGTGCTGACGTCACTTCCTGCTCTTCCCATCCGTTCTGTCAGTCACCCGTGGTTACTGCTATTGTGTAACACCTCTTACTGCGTCTTCACTGTGTAACTTATCTACAGGTAAATACTGCATGAAAAAATAAGTTAACAATTATTTTGACAGGTCAGAGCGTGTGTTAAATCTGATCTTGAGACGCTGAGGGAGGAAACTGCAGGGTCACTGGTTTACATACTGCTGCTGCTGCTCTCTGGTTATGATTATTCATCCTCCAGGAGTTCGTGACTAACAAGCTGGCAAAAGTCAGGAAGGGGATTTTCACAAGACGGCTATTTTGATCCTGGAAACTTCCTCTTCTCTGCGCTCGAGCCGTCTGTCCATCCCGATGTGCTTCCTAAAACTACTTCCGTTAAATAACTGTGACACATTTATTTTCTTTCCCTTGCTCTGTTCTCAGTGTGCATTTAATATTATGTGTACTATGTTGTCAAGGCATCAGCACACAAACATACAAGAACAAGGGGGAAAAATGATATTGAAAATATTAATAACAAAATATTTTATATAAAAAAAATAGACAATAAATCAAAATACACTAAACTCTCATTACTGAACACTTTCTTTCAATGGGTTAAATAACATTTTTTTTATCACAATAAATGTTATAATAAATATAATTATTCTCTCCAATAGTTCTTAATATAGTTACAATATTTTTGTAAATAATTTTATGATTTGATCAGTTTAATATTTTCTATAATAATACAATACATAATAATAATTATTATTCTTAATATATCAACAAACAATAATGCCTCTCTCTTTAAATAAGTTAATAATATTTAATAGTAATACATTTTCTAATGATAAATTAGTACATATAAATAGTTATAGCCTACTTTTGTCTAATCGTAATTCTAAATATAAAATATAGTTATTTTAAAATGTATAAAAATAGAATAATGTGTGTACATTTTGCTTTGTAAACAGTGCATCTGATTGATTTTTTTAAAGTTTAAATCCTCAACAATATACATGATTTGAGGAATCATTTATGTCTGGAGCACAAAAGTATAAAAAACATGTGCTCTCTGCACATTCTGGAAGCTGGTTGTCAGACTCTACTTTAGGGTTGCACACCCACATCTGACGTCAGAACAGACTAAACAGACTCGGTTTTAAACAGCTTTTGATGCGGACTGAATATGGAAGGTGGATGGGGCCAAAAGTCCTTAAACGGAACGCATAAAATCTGACCATGTAAATCGGCTTTAAAATTTATTACACTTTCAAGCATGGCAGGAATGTGCGCGAGTTGAGAAACAGATTTTAAATACAAATTTCTCATCTGAACACAGTAAAACTGATGCCTTAATACAGCCAGAATGTGTGTCTGCGTGTTGACAGAGTCAAATTTTATACATTCCGTTTAAAGAGTTTTGGCCCCATCTGCCTTCCATACTTCTGAGGCATATTGAATGCATGAAGGTTTTGTGGGTGTCCTGTGTCTTTAAGGCAGGAATGTGGGTTATGTGCGGCTGCTGCCAGCTCTGACTGACGGATGGGCGAGAGTGTTGGCACATCGCAGCAATGTGCCAGGTGCAGGAAACACAGGAAAAACAAGACAGGATTTGCTTAATGTGAGGAAAACTGTGGGCAGGGCAGGTGGATTTACAAACCCACGACTCTAGACGTGAGCTCATGAGGGCAGGGCGACACTACAGGTGTGTTTTCACCCCAGATTCACTCTGCAGATGAAGATTTACAACCTTGTCGAGGGTGGATCTGATAGAAGACAGCAATAACCCTGCAGATGTGGCCTAAACACAGACGAAGACTATTAAACGAGGCTTTAATGAGGTACTGTGTTGACTCACTGCGTGCAGGTGCTGCTGGAAGACCTGAGATGAAAATAAACATCGTAAATATTCCCCGCATCTTTCATCTGAGGAAACTCCAGGAGAAACAGACGCACATAGCAACATAAAAGTCAAGCAGCTTTTAGCCAAATGAGCTTGAATTATGTCTTTTTGAACAAACCTCTGACCTTCAGTATTAAATATTTGCACGCAACTTATACATTTCAGAAATTTCACCTGGTAGATGATAAAATGAGCAAAACAAATCCAGAGTGAAATCATCTAGAACACCCTAGCAACTTCATATCTTATCAACCACATAGTAACACATTATATACTTAGGAAATGCATAGCAACCTAGCAGCTGCATAAGACACATTTAAAAACACTTTAAACACATTGAAATGGTACAACATCACCATGGAAACCATCCAAAAAAAAAAAACACCCTAGCAACCAATCACATAGGTACATACTATAAACTACTACCTGGCAACCATGTTTTAAAAAATTATAAATACCTTACAATTGCAAGACGTTGCCCTGACAACCACCCAAAACACCTTAGCAACATCAAAGAATATCTTAGGAACTGCATAGTAACACCCTGTCAACCACCCAAAGTACTCTAGCAACCACATAGTAATGTTAAAAATCATGTTAAATACCTTGCAAGTGCACAATGTCACTCTCTGGCAACCACACAAAACACCTTGACAACTGCATAACAATACCCTGGAAACCACCTGAAACTACCTAGCAACCACTTAGTAAAGGCCATGATTAAACCCATTCTAATTTCCTTGCAATTGTACAACACCCTAGCAGCTTAGAATATCTTAACAACTGCATAACAATGCCCTGAAAACCACCCTAACTCGTTAGCAACAACATAGTAACGCTAAAAACATTTTAAATACTTCCCAGTTGTGTACAACATCACACTGGCAACCACCCAACACACCTTAGCAATGCAGAATATCTTAGCATATTCATAGCAACACCCTAGCAACCACATATTTCCATGTACATTTCCAATTGTACAACTTCACCCTGGTAACCATCCAAAACACCTAAGTACAACACCTTATGCAGAATATCTTAGCAACTGCATAGCAACACCCAGAAAATCACCCATACCCCTTAGCAACCACACAGTAACATTAAAACTTTGTTTAAAAACATAGTAAATGTTACACATTCAAGCTAAACGTACTTACAGACAGAAAAACAGTCTGTAAGTACGTTTTCATATTTAAAGAATTTACCACTGATGTTTCAAACGCAAGTTTTGAGCAGTGTAGAGTAGCGCTGCTAGTTTGTAATTTCTCAGATCACAAATGCAGACATGGTTTTATGTTTACGCGTCGTGATACGCAACGCAACGCGTAAAAAGACAGTTTAAGTCATTATAATCAGTAATTATGTCCCCACTGGATGCAGCAAATGCCTCGTTTGTAATGGGTTTTATTGGTTTTGTCTCTTCGCGCCGGGAGACAGCTTCACTGTATGTTAAGGGGCGTAACATTTCCGTCACATGCTTGAGGTATTCAGCCAATCACATTGCACTGGATAGCTGGCCAATCAGAGCACTCCTCGCTTTTCAGAACGATGAGCTTTGTAAAAATTTCAGAAAGGCGGGGCATAGAGGAGCAACACTACTGTACAGTATGTGGAAAATAATGCCGCATAAACACATTGGATTACACCAAATACACAAAATAATGTTCTTTTTAGCAACGTCATATGGCCCTTTTTAAACTCCCTAGCAACCACATAGTAACATTAAAACCCATGTTAAATACCTTGCAATTGTAAAACAATATCCTGGCAAGCACTCAAAACACGCTAGCAACTTAGAATATCTTAGCAACTGGATAGCAAAGCCCTAAAAAAACACCCACCTCTCTAGTGTCACCTTTCTGTACTGTTGTGTTTTTCATCAGCTCATCGTCTGCTATTATTTGGATCTACGTTGCTGTGCTTTTGAGACTGTTTATGAACTTGTAGATATTCTCCAGGATTTATGATCAAAAACTCCTTTTGAACTTTACTCCTTCGTCGTGCGCTTGATTACGCCGCCAGCACGCCTAACACCTAGCAACCACATAGTAACGTTACAAAACTTTTTAAATAGTTTGCAATTGTACAAAGTCGCAACCACCCAAAAGACTTTAGCATGCGGTGACAAATTTGCATGGAAACATTAAAAGCTTCAAAATAATACATTTTAATTTGTAGCTTTAAAATAAATTAGAAATCAAAAATGAGTGACAGAAGCTGTATCGCAGTAACACAATTACTAAAATAACACAGTCTGTGCTAACACAACTCAACCGACTCAGCGATTGTGGCTGGTTTTTTGGTTTGGATCTCTTTAGGCACAGAAGTGAAATAAAATAATTCAAAACTATGATTCATCATGAATCACGGTGCGATAGATGGCGAGCTCATGTGCAGAGTTTACCGGCACGAGGAGATGAGACAGGTGTGTCAGACGGACCAGGTGAGCTTCAGTCCTCAAACATTATTTATTGCTCTTCCCTCATATCGAGTCCTGCGGTGGCATCTGCGCCAACCGCACATCTAAACACACGGTTACACAAGGCCTGCAGTGAGTCAGCGCTGTCACTGCATGGGTGGATGAGTGCGTGCGTGTTTTCTGGGAGACTCCCAACACATTTCTCTGTCTTTATGGACAAATCCTACGATGCTCAGATGGGACTGTAGGCTGAGGCGACATAACACTACTGCTATTGTTCACATATGAAAACACACGCATAATAAACAAGATTCAAGCATCTGGTGACCCGCTTCACATATGTAGCATGCGCACATGACAGCCGCGCCGTGTGTCACGAGCAGCACGGACTGTGGGTGCAGGTTTCGTGAAGTTTTCAAATCTGATTCAGTCCCTGATCAGTTCTTTTAATGATTCTTTCAGTCATTTTAGTCTCTTAAGCACACCAAGGCTGCATTTATATGATTAAAAATGCAGTAAAACAGTAAAATATTAATACGTTTTAAAAGGACTGTTTTCTATGTGAATATATAACATTAGAATGAATATA